>NW_011887742.1:521343-603360 GCF_000806365.1 Fopius arisanus | reverse complement strand
TTTTAATAACTGTTAATTCGTTGAAACACAAATAATCAGCAGTCGGAGGCTTTGAAATTAGCTCGTCAAAAATTCCAGTCAGTGGAATCTGAGGCATCGAAGAGCTCAGAGTTATTAAAAGGAAAGCTGAAGAGATTGAAGGAGAAGGTACAGGGAGTCATCGACGAGGCGACCGGTGTTCTGGACAAGGGGAATAGTTCAACATCAAAATTTGATGGAAATAGTGGCCAGAAGTGATTTTATGAATGATTTCTTTCGTATTGCTTTTACTCAACACTTTTAATAATTTATTCCCCAAACTAGGGTGTGGAATTATCGTGAATGGTGGGGACGAAACGCACATGAGGAGAAGGCGTTATACAGCGCTACGTACGACGTCTGAAGGTACTTGACCGCTGTTTTGGTGTCGGCGACATCTTTCTCTTGGGGTGCAGTACTACGATGCCGCTGGGGTCACTCCCACCCCCAGAACTGAGCCTCTACTTTAGTCAATCCTCTTTGCAATCCTCTTTGCACGGAACAATGATATCGTCGATTCGAAAGTAGAGTCGGATCAACGTTTTTAGTTCTTACGAATATACGTGTAGAATGGTATCATCAGAGTGCAGGCAAAGGAGATTTCCGGAGGATGTATCAGCAGCGCATTTCTACCCGATGAACTCTCCAGCAGGTAATGAAAAAAAAAATTATAATATTAATAACAATAACGTTAATTTAAAGATTAACTTGGAATGCATTACTTATTGTAGTATATTTTGAGTTAAAATGTATTATATCAAATGTGATGATAAATTACCTAAAGGGGAAGTTATTAGGTAGAAAAACGCTGCTGATAAGTCCTCCGGAAATTTAATGCGAAAATAACTAATAACATGAATTTTTCCATCCAAAAAAGGCTCATGTTAAAAAATTCCAGACTAAATTTTGATATTTCCTGATGTCTGTGAACAAACAAGAAATCCTCAGAAGAATAAATTGCAAATGAAATACACCTTCTCCAGGTTTCAATTATTAAATCAATGATATTTTTATTCAATTATAAAATTTATCAAGGCCTTCATAGAATCCCCGAAACATAATAAATTTATTAAATTTTATATGAAAAACGGATTTTCTGCTACCGTCTCTAAATTCTGTTAAAAAACATACAATTTCCCCCCATACATCGAAATAAATCGAGTACTACTGAGAAAACGAGTACAACTTTCTGCAAATCCCCAAATTTCAAAAAATGTAATTGTTCCAGAACTACCCCAAAGGTTGCCCCTCGCCCATTTCAGATCAGAGATCAGTACTCAAGTAGTCATTCCCCATATTTCGGTGGGCTTCAAGTATTTTTTTTTCCTTATGGTGTCCATACTCCCCCCCCCATCAATCAGTACCCGATTCCTGGCGCCCTCTTACCCGCCAACTCAATGGGTAATCCACACACCTCGACTATTTCTCGACCTTTCCCACTTTTAAATCCCATTGAAATCCAACAATTCGGTCCCAGATAAATTGAAAAAAAGTAAAAACACGTGTAAAATCGAAAATGCCCCCTTGTGAATGTTGAACGACATGGCAATACTAACAGAGTGGAAATAGGTGATTTTTCATGCTGATGGTAGCGTGTTGGCAGCCGTGTGTGCGAAGGGGGCAAGGCTTGGACAGTGTTGGGAGCTCAGTGAGAAAACTCGGTTGCATCGAGCCACTACAAACCTCCAAATAAGCTCTTGGAGCGGGTTTGGAGTTCAGTACATCAAAATCAAAGACCCATATCACTCATCCCGCCTCTCTCGCCAGTGCATCCTCCCTCTCCCCCTGTCCCTCCCCGTCAAAGTAATTATCAACAAACAAACGTGAGAATCTGTCGAGTGGTAGGTTTTTTTTTCGCTTTTTCATTCGCTGGTGCACCGTTCTGTTCTGTTCTGTTCTGTATCTGTTAATGGTGTTTGTGGGAGTGTCGAGAGAATTAACAGTGCTAGTGCAGTTTGTCTCCCGTCGGTGAGCATTTGTTCATGGGATTTGAGTTATCATTCATAACCAAAGTGCTGGCCAAATTCCCTTCTCCCGGAAAACTCGGATCAACGACCTGAGAATCTACAATTTGTGGAGCTTGTTGTGATAACGCCGAGAGGATTTCGAGGCGGTTTTTTTTTTCTACCAACAGACGCTTCCCTGGGAGATTTCGTCGTAGAGATGGAGTAGTGGAGGACTCGGGCGATGTTGGGTAGTTGTTGTTTTTATTGTGATTTTTGGGAGTGATTGATTGTTTCAGTGGTATTCTCATGCCGTTGATTGGCCAAGTGATAAGTTTGAGTGCAAGCGAGTGATAAAGTGTTTTGGTGCACCTGATAAAACTAGCCCTTGGGTACGTGATTAGAATTGTTTTATGGTGGTGAGTGGAGAGCGTGACCATATTTCTGCAGCCTCGTGACTCGTGACGATGTTGAAAATGTCGTAAGTCTTGAATTTTACCCATTTTTTTTTGGTATTTGTTGTTGAGGTATGTTTGTTGTAGTTGATAGAGGATTGTAAATATTGAGATGTGTGGGAGATAATGCCCTTCCGACGGGCGGGTATATCCGTTGAACCGACGGTTGTCAATTTTTGAATGATTTTTTTATTGGATAAAAAGAGGAAATTGTGGTGAAAAAGGGAGGGATAACAGAGGTACCGAACAATGTTATCGCGTGCTTTTCCAGCGACTGGATGCAGTGGTTTAACATTTGTACGGACATTTTCAGGATCAGTTTCTTCATGAATTCAAGGAATAATCTAAAATTCAAAGGAGAACACTGCCAATCGAAAGGCATCGTAATACAATCCAAATCAAGATTGTGTCTTTTGTTTCATGGGATAAGATGAGAAGATATTCCCGAAGAAACTGTTCCTGATCATGATTTCGCTGTTGAATAATTAATCTGTTAAATTGAAGTAGGAAGATGTAGAATAATTTGGGATGATTTAGGGTCATACAGCTTCATTAATTCTATCGTGAAGTGGTAAAATAATAGGATGTTAGAATAATTCAGTATTAATTAAGTACTTAATTAGTACTCTGAGTTCAATTGATTATATTGGACCACGTCGATATGTACATGACCATCTTCGGTAATCAACTGCATGTCACTTGAATGATTTAGATTGATAAGAAATGATGGCACGGGTTGAAAGAAAATGCATGATGAGCACGTACTGTTCCTTGTATCAATTACGAGTCACCTTATTCAATATATAACGCTTCTAGTTGGAAGATGAATAAATCCATGAAAATCATGGTCCATTGGTGCTGAAAGCTTGTGCTTTTCCCTGAATACATGCCATTCAATTATTATAACTCAAGTAAACAAGCAAATCCAAATTTGATTGGATATGAAAATTAAACGTAGTCGAGATGCGATGTACGGAGAGTCCAAGGCGGAAAGACCGTGACGTAAGTGGGTCACACAAATGCCCAACACATATGTGAGAAACGTGTATATGTAAACGTGCGTCTCTGGAAAAGCTCGAGTAGTGTATGAAACAGTAAGGCGTCCATTTTGCCGATGTAAATTTTGCACACAACGCCCGGGGGGAAATCGTCCATTCGATGCCGATATTTCGATCGTCTGCCGGACTTCCAACGTACGTTTCGATTTTCCCCTATGAATTTTCCGGGTTAGAAAATTTGCAAGGTCCCCTGCATTAATGAGATGGGGTAGAGTTGATTCGATTATTTCACGGGTCCTAGCAAAAGTTGGGAAACTCGGAAAAATCACTCAAAATTGCATTTATCGAAATTTCTAACTCAGATCGTTTATATGGGGGGAAATTCGGAGCAAAATAATAATATATCAAGTTTAATTGGAAATTGAGAAAAACAGCGGGATGAAGGGGAGGGTGCAGCTAGAAACTGAGAGGAGGATTGATTGAAATTGCAGATTTTTAGGCGTAGTATGAAAGAGTACAGGGATTTGTTTGTTTATTTGAAATTTGCATGGATTTTCCGTATAACCCGTGCATTCATCATTTTATTCCTAAATCGAATTCGGTATTCCTGCCCCCAAAATTGAAAAATACATTCACGGGAATTTTATGGTTGTCTGTTTATGCTTACAGAGAAGAGGAACAGAAATTTATAGTTCTATTTGATTATTCCCCGAAATTCTGCATTTTCAGTGACGAAATGCCCGGATATTTCAAGGAAATTGCAACATGATAAAAATTTTTTAAATTTGGCACAGAAAATACAACCATAAAATTTTACCAGGCTAGTGCTTTAAAGACATTGCAGTAAAAAACATTATGATTTCCGGTGTTAGTACAATTTTTTTGTGAAGTTCAATTCAAAATTTCTTTTTTAATTTTCATTTCTTTTCAAACATTTTTTTTACCATTTGAGGATTAATTTTGCTATAAATTTTTCTTCGTATGTCTTGAATTCTTGAACCACAAGGAAAATTGTAATTTTCCCTGTAAAAGTCATCGGCATTAAACGCTGAATCCATCCGGAAGCTAACGATAATGATGATAATCTTGACCGCCAAAGCCTTTAGTTAGATTTTACTTTTATAATCTGACGCCGAAGCTATTTTTTCAATTAAAATTTGCGGAAATCCCTTGCGTTCATTTCATCTTCACATTTCCTCCGGTCCAACAGTCACAGACTTCTGCACTGGAAGGGAAAATTTCTTTGACAATAACAATTTGCATTGAACAAAAAGACATTTTATTATTAATTCGAAAAATCGAAAAATCTGATGAATAATTTCATTCTGGACGTCGCGAAACAAAAGTCTTTGAACAGGATGAAATTCTCTTGCCCCGCAGGAATTTCCAATAATTCTTGAAGTGATTTCACGATTTCGAAAAATAATTTATATTAAGCGAATCTTCGTGTGGAAAGGAGTTATTTTGTTAGTGAAAAAAAATTCCCAGCTAAATATCAGAAATCGGTAGATTACACCCACTTGTAATTAAGCCGCGCTTTCATGAGTCATTTGTAAACTATATTTGTACCTTCCATTTCATCCTTTTAAATTGAAATTCGAGGGTAATCTACACGTATTTACTATTCCACGAACAAGTAATTCCATGACCACACAACGAGTGATTCGATGGGAAAATTTCACGGAAGGAAACCTGAAAATCGATAGTGTATGCGAGTGAACACGAAAGTGTAGCTGGAACTCGAATTGCCCCAACAGCGTCCGTCCGAGGATTTTCAACCATTTTGTTTTCCCAGAGTTTCTTTTCACCAGTCCCTGCCAAACACTAAGTTACATATACACGAAGAGAAATTCTTGACAGAGATTCTAGTCCTACCACACTGAAAAAGGGGCGCAAAATCCCAGTTACGAAAAAATTCTAGTGCCGGCACTGCACATTTTACTGGACAAAACGTGACATTTTTTCGTATTAACATGGAATTTTACTGGAAATAACCAGAAATCATACCTCAATGCCTCTCAGACTTTTTACAGCAAGTGGATTACGATGTTCTTAGTATGGGGACGAGAATTTTGCGAGACAATTTCTATCCGAATATTCACAATAAATTCTATCAACATAAAACTTTATCCATTGGCATCCGAATCCACTTTCATGATGTAAAATCATCAATAACAATCTTGTAGGCTTATTGCCTCGAAAACTGCGATTTTTAATTGGAAAGAACAAAAAGACATTTAAATATACCTTTCGATTTTATTCATTGTACAGGGTATCAAGCTTTACAGATTTATTATCCGGACTCAGATGGTAAATTCAATAGTAAAATGAAGATAAAATTATATTCGTGGAATTTTCACTAGAATTTTATGAGGAGACTCCAGTTGAGTCACCGAATGTGGACAGAAAAAGAATTCAAATGTCTGGGCATTTACCATTTATCATTGATAAGTTTTTATATGAATTGTATCCATTTAGCCCCGACAATTTCTTTCTCTTGTTTTTTGCACAATTATACGACTATCGCTATTTCTTTTATTCTATCGCTAACTTTTCCAGTCAGAATTATCCCTCTTGAGTATAATTTAAGCGAATATATAATTCAATTTAATAGAATTATTATTATAAAAAATGAATCTTTGGACGGAAAGACTCTGAAAAATAGAACATATTGAACATTCATTATTCAATCTTTGTTTACGTTATTTTGTATAAAATCAAGTCAGCAAAATTATTTGTTTAATTTTCGATCAAATATTAGCAAGGATTAATATTGTTTCATATTTATACATAATTCACAAAAATATTCATAATCATTCATGAAATGGTTTGAAGTAGATAAAGGATTTCAGTGCATTATCATGTAATTGCAATCACAAGACACATGACAAACGATTATCAGCACTCCTTGCAGATATTGAGCCATCCTTGACGTAAGCACATTGAGAATAAACCAAATAATTCAATTGACTTAAAATCGGGAAATTCACTTGTGCAGAGTTACTTCTTTTGCAGAAATAATTTTTTTCTTAGTGAGCACCCATTGCGGTGATAGTGGGATTACCTTAAGTGTCTCTGAAACGACATCAGAACCCGTTTGGATACTTAGCGTGCGGGATTGATGACTCTAAATACCTCCTTCGTATTAATAAACTGTTACTTTCATTTTTCGTTTTATCCCGGATTTAAATGGCCGATAGCATCGGAAAATTAAACGTGGGGGAATACGCATACGCGATAGGCAAAATGAGAAATAGGGGGTATCGAGTGGGTGAGTACGTGCTGCATTCGTTTGGGTAAACATTGGAATGAAAAATTGAATAATAGGAGAATAAAGTACATAAAGGTTCAGTGCAGGGGGAGGCACAATTGCGCTGGACTTCTGGTCTATTTAACGGTGCCAATGACACCCGAGATACTGAGAGTTCAGATTGGTTCAGTTGTTCGGTGATAGTTTGGTGTCAGGGATTCTCATTTATCTCAATTGATAAAAAACATGAGTCGTTTGTACCAGTTGTAATCAGAAATCCAAAGAAACAAAATAGCCAATTAACTTATAATTAATTAATGTTCTTTTGAATATCTACACACAACACTTGAATTATTAAAATTATGTGTATTACATACTATTCGAACGGAATTTTGTAATCAATGACTGATTAAATCCCTATTTATTATCCAGAAATAACTAAGTAATGATAATTATTTGTTTTCGTTGCATATTACTACAGAACTCATTATCGGTTCAATAAAATTCCAATGGAATTAATAGATAATGACCTTTTGGAGAACATTTGCGATTACTTAATGAATTATTAATCGGGAAATTTAGAGTACTGACTGTTCTGTTAATAATTATTTAGGAGAAGTTTTAATTTAATGCGATAAGGAATTATTACTGAGGATTCCTGGTATTAATTGGTTTAGAGAAATATTAGCAAACTTTTTTAAAAAGATGGGAAGATATGCAAAATGATTTCTCAATACACAATCCAATCACTCTGCACTTTAAAATATTCATCGAATAATTCAGATAAAATTCCTGAATATCCTCCGACAATTTCGTATCGCCAACGTTCTCAGATTTTCCCGATGTCTCTGCCCCAAAATAACCTGACCAATTTGCGCATTCAACAACAAATTCCACTGAAGAATTTATCGAACATCTGTCGTCCCAATCCAATAAAGAGAATAATTGAAAGTGAGAAGAGAACTTCGGAAGAATCCCGGAAATATTCTTTCCTCTAAAACGGAGAAAAAAATATAAGAGAAGTTGCAGTCGTCACACACTAAACTCAGTACAAATGTTCTTTCCTGAGGAAATTCACAGCAAAGAAAAAGAAAAATAAACCAGCCCTAGTATTTTTACATACAAAGCGAGTAATTTTTGCTAACGATGTAGATAAACTTTTCCTTCCATTTACAATGGAAAATAAACATGACTTTTCTTTCAATCTCAAGAGCAATCACTGATGCTACGGCAATTATTGCCAATTACCTCACAGATTTTTCAAATGGACAACACAAATTACGACGACTGCCTCTCACATTTTTTTCTCCATGCAAATTCAGCAAAGTCGACGTAAACTTGGAAATCTCACCTTAATAACTCTAAAAATTCTGGCAACCCACATCTAATAACTCTGACTCACCGATTTTAATAACTCTTCAACTGTTGAAACTTCTAAACCAATTGCACCCCTGAAGTTTCTTGGAAATTTCAGGAGCTCCAGAATTCAGAAATTCAGATGAGCTCCATAATTCATCTTCACCACCCACCCAGTGGTTCTCATTACCTCAAAAAAAAAACTATAAAACCAATATAAAGCAGTGATGTCACACCTCCCATTGATTAATCGCAACCGAAGAAATCCACCCATTATCCACAACCCATCAGCCACAATCAAACATTAATCTCCCACCATTAATTTACCTTGACGTGGTAGCAACTTCTCTCCTCTCAGGACGTATCAATTTTCAGCATGTTCCAACCCCAGGAACAAATAAAAGACCAGGAGAATTAAAAAATGAAGGTAGAGCCTCGAATGAGGGAGGAGGAAAAAGGGAAAATAGTGTAGAATGGTAATGACGATGCCACCATTGACCAGTTTGGTGTCTCTCTCATTCTCTCATCGTAGTCACACAGTTGGATACTCCTGCTACCTACTCCTCGCTTTAGTATATATGTATTCCCCTTAACTACCACTCTTTCATCCAGTGTTTCTCAACTTACACACTTTATCACGTACACCACCGACTAACGGCAATACCCAGAGATTCTCTAAACTCACCTTTACACTTTTTCCATTTTCACCCAGCTGTAAATTGATTCATCACGGTTCAGTCACTTCCCAATTCTTCCCTTCATTTTCCATAACAACTCGTTTTCAAATGCCTCGAATTTTCTTAAATAATTCATCATTATTATTGGTAATTATAATTAATGATTGAATTCCTGGACGATGTGAAGTGAGAATTTTTGGAGATTATCAGGTTGTTTTTATAAATAAATTTGAATCTCACTTTATCGCGTACACCAATTACTAATGGCAATGTAAATTAATTCATCAGGGCTCAGTGCTTCATGATCCTTCCCTTCGTTTTCAAGTACACAATTCATTGTCGAATGATGGGATTTTTTAAATTAAATACCATCAGTATTATTGTTAGTGACAGTCAATTTTTGGCATTAATTAGTCATTGATACTAATTGATATTAATTCTTGGCATCCATTGAATCATTAATTTGAAATTCATGAAGGAAGTGAGATGGAAATTTTTGAAGATTATCAGGTGGTTTCTGTCAAGAATTTTAAATTATCGATGTACTTTCTCACGCACACCAATGACGGCAATACCTGAAATTTTCCAAACTCATCTTGTTCATTTGTTCAGAGACATAAATTGATTTATTATGAACGCAACTCTTCCTCCAGTTTCAGCTGCAGGCTTCGTTGCTAATGTCGATTAATGATGCATGTAACGTTTAACGAGCAATAGCGGTCTTCAATTGAGAATATTTTCGAGTTATGTAATTTGATAATAAATATTCTGCAACAAATGATTGAATATTCAAGGATTTCACTTGATGCTTGAATCAAGTGTATGATTTTAAATATTCCCGTTGCAATTAAAATTGGTTGCTTTTATCTCCCGTTCAATTATTCTCAATATTCGTACTTGGATATTATTACTCGAAAAAGGGTTAACAATCTTTATATTTCGGGAAGCATTTATGAAAGAACTGAAATTTGAAGTTTTGCTAATTATCATTTTTTTGTAATCAACATGGAAATGACTGCAATTTTTCCATTTTTTTTTTCGAAAATTTTTCTATTTTTTTCGAAAATTTTTCTATTTTTTTTTTAATTTTCTCATGTTTTTTTCAAAAAAAGGCCAGTCATTAATGCACTGATTGGATATCGTAAAAAATGAATATCATCAATTCTCACGCGATTGTTGATGGGACAACTCTAAAGCTGACCGAGGTACAATATTCTCTCTGGAAAATAACTTTCCCTCCCGTCTAATCTGCTCATTACTACGTCATTATCATCATCACAAATGATACGAAAACTCCTTACGAGGTATTCAACCGGGATAATGGAATAATTTACCATACATGAAAGCGTCTATCGTGCAAGGTCGTCTCCCAAACTTAGAGAATGATAATTGAGTTTAAGAGAAAAAAAAAACGGTTGCACCGTCTCCTAGGGTGGCCGGAGTTAATTTCCCCATCAAAAATTTCTTCCAGGAGAAATTTTCCGGATATGATTTCCCTCTAAATTGATTATCACCCTACAATACTTTCCAATAAGTTTTAAACTCAATAACCACATTAGATCCAACAATTTATTCTTATCGGGCGATTATCGGTGAAAATAATCCAGCACACAGTCCTGTCATTACGACAATTACAATCGTCATTGTAATTTTGTTGTAAATTATGTCAAAGTTATATTGCATTCATAATTCCGAATTATTGAACGAAGAATGAATAATTTTTGTTTTTTAAAATGCTGCGACATTGAGGAAAAATTTTTCATGCGGAATTTTTACGAGGAAAATATCACGGGAAATGTTTTTCTGCGGGAATTTTGACCGGGTAATTAAGTCCGGGAATCCTCTCCTGGTGGACTATTTTCAGTAGTAAACCAGTTTGATGGATAAAGTGGTAGTGGGATTATTTTGGAGGTAGGAAGTGTAACTGAATCTCAAACTGGGCGAGTCTCTGGCATACCTTTGCTCTTGTATACCTGGAGGAGCCTGGCCTGGTTTGGGCCAACGCCAATGCGTGCCCCATTGCTTTTTCTTTTTTTTTTTTCCTCTTTTTTTCTGCCCCATCCCACGTGACCTCTCACTCTGGTAATGATAGTTGTACTTCTTGTCCCCCGCACTCTCC
Source organism: Fopius arisanus (assembly GCF_000806365.1). Taxonomy (NCBI): domain Eukaryota; kingdom Metazoa; phylum Arthropoda; class Insecta; order Hymenoptera; family Braconidae; genus Fopius; species Fopius arisanus. Next base: position 592,544 of record NW_011887742.1, on the reverse strand, counting down.
TTTTTCATAGGCGTTTTAGTCTCTCGCCTGGCTTATTGACATTTTTTATGGATATACATTGCATTGCACTGTTAATTTAATTTCAGTAACGATTGCAATTCAATTATCAATGTTGTGGGGTTGAATTTACGTGGAGATTACATCGCCCCCATTTGTCATAAAGTTCCCATTAATCTTGGAAATTCAAGAAAATCATAAATTTCAGGGTGAGCCATCACTGATATTTCGCTCATATTTCAAGGACTGCTTTCATTTTTTATTGATTAATTTTTAATTATATTAGATTGAATTTCCAATAGACTGAAAGTTCAGGAAAATAGTTATCTGAATTTTCAGTATTTTAAATAATTTTCGTTGTCGTGTATTGGATATTAGAAGTTTATTGAATGTTCAATGGAACTCGTTGATTTTGTAATTAGTGAGTGAAGGTAAATTTCATATATCTTCAGGTTGTGAAAAATTTCACTTACAGTTTATGGATTTCAGTGGTGAAGCGGAATTTCTGGAGATGATGGAGTGTGAAATATGTTTTTAAGGGATATTTCGGGAATGGAGGGGATGCCTTCAATTTCTAAGTGCTGTTCAGAAAGTGATTTTCAAGGAATATTAAGGAATAAATATATATATCTTATTCCTAGGTAATGGTAGAATTTAGATCTCCGTGAAAATTTTTCAACTGAATATGCAATTCTAGATTCAATCGGCCATTTTAAATTCATGCAACGGTTCAACAGATTGAGAATTTCTATAATTGATGGATTCTTTTTGGAAATAATTTTTTTTCTTCATTCGTACGCAAAAATAAAATTCCCAGTATCTTTACCGGAATTAATTCCTGAAATATCTCTAAAAAAATTTCCAAATAAACTTCACTGGAATTATTTTTTGCTACTCTCTTTTAATTTCTGAATTCTATCCAAACGATGACTATGAAGTTAATTACGTTCCATAAAAATCCTCGGCTTAAACAAGTATTTTTGCTATCACCTGTTCTGTAAAGAAAAAAAGGTACTTATGAAAAAAAAGGTCCACCTTAAAAAATACTGAAAATATACCGAAAAGTCATGGTCGAAATGCTGACTCATCTCGTTTGATCCCTTCACCGCCGAATAATTAAACTCATTCCATTCCGAATTACTTCATAATAAATAGTTTGGCTGTACGAATGAATTTAACCATTATTAAACTGGGGAATTTCTGCTCTTTTCGTCAGAGAGAAAAGCGATGAGGATCGCATAAATGCACAGACCTAGGACATCATGAGGGGAAGAACTCCGTTGGCGGATGACACCCCAAAAAGGGCCCCGCCTGCGCCCAGAAGAGGTGAGTTTAGTTCTCCCCTCGACCCCAAACCCCAACCTAAATGCACAAATATATACTCCAACAACAAATTAGTTATTGTCAACAAAATGCATTTCGTTCAAGTCCAGCCTCAATTTATGGTCGGGCCAATTTCATTCCTTCATTCGTTAATACACTGATAAAAAAAATTATTCCTCCGAAGGAACTTAATTCAAAACGCAAATTACACCGTTCATACCAATTCACCCAATTACACTGATCAATATCTGCAATTTCCGTTTATTTAACGCTCAACCGTTATTGATAATAAAAATGACAAATTACCGGACATTACCCCAAAATAGTAAACTGTAAATTCATGTTCAATATCAAAATCATTGTACAGCATTTCAGTAATAATTGAATTTCCAGTAAAATTTGTGAAAGTTCATACGAATTTTCATGACACTGAAATTTTTCCCTAGCTGGTACATTCCACCCCTTGCATGCATTTTTCCGGGGATTTTTCCAACGAATTTCTCTCTGTCGTGCGATCCAACGCAAATTTCCGCTGATGTTCAAGTCCACTAAAAGAATAAAAACAACGTATGCACTACGGAAATTACTGTTCCATGGGTATCCCTCTAATAATGGAATTCCAATGATGACGGAAAGTCTAGTCAAGCGAGAGAGTTGCAATGAATTAGTCCAACACAAAGGAAATTAATCAATAAACAAATTCATCTTCATGCCGATAGTGCCCACAAATACCTGTACATTGAATATTTAATATCAAACAATCAGAGCAATATCAATTCACTCAATTGTTACTGTTTCTGGGCAAAAATCCTTCAACGAATTGATGAGACTGAAGTACACAAGGATAAAACGAATTTATTTCGTACTTTTTGTCTCAATTAAACCCACGAGTACATTGAGGGGCTAATACAATTTTCAATCGAGTAATTAACCTCAAATGAATTGAGTTTTATTTCTTATTCAACCCAGTATATATTACGTTAATTATTCACACATTTATGTTGCTAATTTTCGTGTTACTATGCGACACTACCTTTTCTGGTTGCTCATTCCCTCTCTTTCATTCCCCGAGGGGACGACAGACTTTCACCCTATCCCCACCCCCTTATTTCCCCCTTCTCTCCCCCTTTTCTCCCTCTCCGATTCCACCCCCTTTCCTCTGTCGCCCATCCCAACCCCTGGCAGACCCCTCGCCATCAGTGTATCTCATGGGCGGTTTGGTCGATACACGTCACATACGCACACCAGTCCATGAAAGACAAATCCGTAGGATTAAATATCAAAAAGGTGTCCCGATGAATGTTGAGGTTGTTTGTGGAAATTTCTCGACCTCACGCGTATGAGAGGATTCAATTGCAAACGATTCTTGTTAAATATTACTGAATACCGGAAAATATTCGCTTGAGAAATAATATATTTTGTCAAAAGTGCGGAAAAGTTATTTTTGGCGTGTGGGTGGTATAATCCTACATGTCAAAAACAACTTTCTGCACGAGTTGCGAACAATATTTTTCTTTGCAATGTGTGGGAAAGTTACTTGTTGGCACATCGTGATGAAAATAGTATATATTGCCGTATATTACACCGTAATATATATCAATTATATTTATATATTTATTCAGCGTGTATACCCTTTCGCGCTTTTACATTTGTACCCGTAATATATACCATTTTCTATTACTATTTCGTATCAATAATGAATAATTACGGTACAAGGGAAAAAATTTATTTAGTGACTGCTGGTTTTAAGTCAGGTTTGGAAGTTAGGTTAATGGATGAATGAAACTTTTATGTAGGAACAATTGAAATTGAAATTGAAAATGAAAGCAAAAATCCATTGCGATAATATTTAAGTAAATGGTACAGATTATTCAAATATTCAAAAAATATTGTAATGGATCCTGAAGAGATGTACAACTATTACGGTTTTACTTTAAATGACACACAATTTCGTTAGAATACTCTCTGGCAGGCATATCGTTATTCATAATAAGTTGGTGAAGTTTTTTTTTTGCGTGCATACACTGGGAAGCCATTGAGGCAGCCTTAGGAAAAAAGTACTACACCAGTCCGCGGGCATCAATCCTCTCGTTTTTCTCCCCGTTTATGTTACGGTTTTTTTTCTTACCCGGGGGGTGGAGTTTGTTCTATTTTGTGGGGAAACTTAATATGCGGGGGTTGATTTTTGTTTGAGTAATGAGGATGTATGTCGGTGGTTGGATGACAAGAGGCATTGTTAAATTGGAGGAATGAGTCCTTAATGAAGAGGAAATACAATTAAGAACTTATGAATTCAAAGCTTGTTCTGGGGATATCTATGGAAGGAAGAGGTATTGAGAAGATTATATCAATTCCACCATCTTCCATAGATTACTGGATAATAAGCAAAAATTAAGGTTTTCCTGAAATCCATTTAGAGCTATCCAAAAGATTTTAACAATGGATACAAAAAATTACTAGGATTTTTTTTCTAAATTGTGGAATCAAGAATTTTCAAAATATAGAATGAAAAATTTTTCTAAGTTGATTTTTTTTATTAATTGTGGAGCATAATGTAGATGAAAAATTATTGAAAAAATTAAATTTTCTGTAAACCTTTCATAATAAATGAAAAAATAAAAGGTTTCTGAAAATTCATAGAGATGAATCATTAAAGGCAATTAAAAATTAATTCTTTACATCTCATTAATTCGAGTACGTCCAATTAATTAACGGATAGATTGAATTGAATTTTTATCTTTGTGCCATTCAAAATGTACATGCTTCATTTCACTTTCGAGAAAAAAAAAATTGCACGATTTTTTCTCCCTAAGTCGTATTCACTGATACTGCCCTGAAAATCGATAATCAACAGTGTCGAGGGAAATGCCTCAAGACTGTACATTCGAATGAATCTCATGTTGTGGTCGTTTCTCATTTATATATTTATTTTTTTTTTGTGCCGATTACCATTTCCATCTTATTTCCTCCAATCGAATCTGTCACGTGTAGAAATCGCATTTGTATCGTACTTGTATCAGTAATCATTTTCTTACCGTGAATTACAGCGTAACGTCTGCAATTCTGCAATATGTAAATTAATTCTAGAAGACCTTCGGGACAATCGTCAGATGCCAACTTACGTGCAACAAACTACGTTAAAATAATAATGTAGTCAAGCCGTTATTCCGTTAAGTCAGCTATGTTTTTTTTTTTCATTATCAAAACGGCATTTAGTTTGAGTAGTTTACAATGAAGTCGGTAAAAATTAAGACTTTTTCTGGTCTGATGAATTTAGAAATCCTTTTTCTTTATCTAATCATGTTTATTCATAAAAAGCAGAAAAATTCATAAGTCGAGAACAAACATCTGCTTTCAGTTCATGAAAATTTCATGGAGAGGGGAATCTTATCAGTCTGAGTTGGGATTATTTTTATGATCATGATTTGATTTTTATGGCGCATCGCGAATTTCAGGCGTTTTTTGTATTTTTAACTTTCGAAAACTTGTTGAAAATTTTTTTATACGGAAAGATATATTTCCATATGTAAGTTTTCTCAGAGCGCATAAACGAAAAATTTAAAGGGTTATCTGCTATCATAAAGAATTGAGAAATTGGAGCGACATTCATCCTCAAACTTTTGGGAATTATGATGAAAATTCCTCAGTCGAAGCGGAATGTTTACTTGAAGATGAAAAAATCCCTGAGGATGCGCGTTAAACTTATGAGTTACGACTATTCTCACAACTGAAGAGAATTATAATTTCAAAACCAAAAAGTAGTCTTGAATTCCCTCATGAATTATCATGAGCAATTACATAATTGCATTTACTATGGGTTTCATAATTTCATTAATGATTTGATGAAAAAATTTCGGAATTGAAAAAAATTGCCAGCATCATAAGTTTATGGAAATTGCATGGAAATGTGGCTTGAATCCGTAACTCTTTCAGAGCTTACGGAGATCATAATACGTCGTGGGAAAAAGTTTCTGCGATTCTCATAAATTTTATTATACAATAAAAAGAAAAATTGAAATTTAATCAGAGCGGAAATTTTGATCCAGTAATTCGCAAAATTTTTCTATTTGCCATTGAAATGAACGCTTTTTGATTATTGAAATCTCATGAAATGACAACTTGAATTATGAGTCTTAGTTTTATCTAACAGAAGAATAATTCACGTTTTCCAGGAATATTCTCATAAAATTATTCGAGAGGGATTGAATCCCCATTCAAAATATCAATCAAAATACATGTGTGAATCCTTACAAATCCTGTGCAACCATTTCCCTAGTTCACACAGTGCAAATATTCTAATAAAAAAACGAATAGCATCACCGTAGGGATGAGCTACATTGAAGTACGTGGACTTCAAAATAAAATAAAAACAGTCCCTACTTTTCCCAATACATAAAAGTGCTAAATAAATACGACATTGAAAGCAACAACTGTAGCCTTTTACAACTAAAACCTCATTTTTTGTAAAACATTTTTTCATGCACTGTTAAAAATTTCTTGAAATTGTTAGACTTCTGAATTTTAGTAAAGTCGTATCTGGATTCGCATATGGGTTTGAATTCAATTTCAATGAAAAATCACTAAATTTTTCATTTATCGTGAAAATTCAACATGAAATATAATTGAATTTTCAGTAAAATAAAAATTCTCGTCAATTATTTTATTATTCAGGAATATTGTTATTACTATTATTTAATTTTCGACATTTTCATATATCATTTGGAGTAAAGTCAAAAAATCAGCTGGTTGGTCAATGAAAATATTTTTACTTGAAATTTCAAGTGTGATTTTCCAACCGTGTGTTCCATAAGTAAAATATCGAATGACGTCAGCTCCTCATGAATGCATAAGGAAAAAATGCAATGGATTTATCTTTATTCTTATTTCCAGAATATCCTTCTTTGTTCGATTGATTGATGTGATTGGAGATTTGCGTTGATCTCATTGAAAGAAAGAGAAAATTTATCTTTAAATAAGAAGGACGACTCGTTTTACCCCTGTAATGTCGAAGATAATGTGTATGAGTTCGCCTTTAAATAAAGATAGATGTATAGGGATTACCGAAATTGATTCGATAGACTGAAATTTTTTCATTTTGGGAACTGCTGAATCACAACGGTTTGTCCTTTTTCGATCCCATGAAAATTTTTTGGGTTTTCAAGCCTACACCTGGAAATTTACAATCTTGTCAGGTTCCCTACCCTTTCAGTATTACTCATACGTTGAAAAATTCTCAAATTACTCTGCGAACCCTACCCTATTTTTTAGCCCCACAATAACCCCACACGTGGGTCATTCATGTCCACAATACGCAAAGAGCGTACACTGCAAGTAAAACAAACAATTTCTCAAGCATTTTTTGTGACGGCCAACAAAATCGTGGGTTGAAAATATTTTTTATTTCAATTTCATCGGAAATGTTACAGTAATTCTCATGAAAGTGACATTTTATTGGCTTTAGCGGGAAATTGGTCAGGGGTATTTAATTTTAGAGTAGAACTTTTTTCTGAATTTCTCATTTTACACCGCTTCGAGTCATGATGACTATGACGATTGATCAAGACTTAAAAAATGGTTCGATAGTCACCGGGCGAGTAAAGAATTCATGAGCAAAAGAGGATCCATTCAATAATAAATGATTCACCATTTAACCAAGAATTTCTATCATTTATTCATAAAAGAAAAAGTTTGAAAAAACAGAAAAACTTTGTGAACTTTTTTTTCTATTTAACCTTTTCTAATAATTTCCACAATTGTGATTGGTGTGCAGACTATTCCCATTTCTATTCACTTGACTATTGGTTCGGATACTCATCAAGAATGTACCACTCAAATAATAACATCAATTCCCAATATTTTCGAGCTCTTACCTGAGAAAAATAAATATTCTTGACACTTGAATTTATCAACCACAAGAAAACCCCCACATATCAACTCTAAATATTTACATAAATTTGCTCCACTGCCACGTACATTAGCTCGACACGAGTGAATTTATTTTATTTTCTTCGTGAATCAAAAGATATTGAAGATATCAACCTGGAGATGTTGCTCTCCCCGCAAGTCTCCAAATAAAGAACGACTCGACTCCATGATAAATCCCCTCATAATAAAGGACGCGAACACCTGGATATCATGAAGAATTAATGATTGGTTCAGTCGTTGTAGACGGCTAATCTGAATTCCGAACTCATTGAATTTCACCAATTTCAATCATGTTCAAAAAAAAAAGGGTAATCGTGCTTTTTCAATTGGCGTAGGCGTTTCTTAGGAAGATATTGACCCCGAGATATTGCTCTCTCCGCAATCCCCCCAAATAAAGAAATCGACTCGACTCCGTGATTAATCCCCTCATAATGAATCACTCGAACGCCTAGAACTCATAAAGAATTGAAAGGGCCCCGGAGTGCCGGCGTAGTGCCGGTTGACTCTGGTGCAAAGGTGGGCGAGTGTCGGGCGTCGCGCATAGCGTTCTACCCTCGTAACGATCGATTCGCAACATAGGGGCGGTAACCGACACGTTGACTGATATAGAGAAGAAAACGAGCATCGTTGATAATTTAATGTAGACCCTGGAGGGATTCAATACACCGGTAATCCTGACAACATCCACACGCGCCGATCCCCAAGATTCTCCACTACTCCAATGATTTTATTTTATTTATTTATTTATTTATTTTGTGCAAATTCGATATTCACTCTGATCAATTTTCAATTTGAAAATGGAGGGATCCCGACGGAAACGATGAGGTGGCGTATGTGCGATATATCGCTGAGCAGCTAGTGCTTATCGATTCTCGCTCAGCCCCTTCCTCTTCTCCTCCGGGTTGTCGCTCCACTGGACTTCCGGTAAACCAGGACACGAACGAAGATGCGAATTAATCTAGGAATGGTTGAAAAGGGGCAATAATAGTCATAAAAAATCGGGTATTCTTTTTCATGAGAAAGAGTTTCAGGAGATAATGATTAATAACCAGTGACCGAGTTTGAGATAATGAGGTTACTGGTGTCAGATATCACTTAGAACGCGTGAATGAATTGCGATATTTATTCGGAGCTCTTAGGCTGCCATTGCAGTCAACAATATCATGATTCAATGGTGAAGGGAGGCAACATTAAAGGAGATGGCGAGGGGCAATGCGTTTTGGACATATTATTTGGGTGATAAGTTTGGAACTAGTTCACGGAGATGCAACATAGTTCTGATAATTAATGATGCTGCTTAAGGGTTTTGTTTTGAATGAATATTTGAAGGGGAAATTTAGGCAGAGATTTAGGGATTTTTTTCAGCTCAGAAATATGGACTTGGCAGAAATTTTTTTTGCAGTCTTGGATTCAAAAGAAATTAGATACTTCAGGAGATTGTGGAATTCTCTGGAAAATAGGTTTTGATGAATTTGTAAGAAATTTATCGTTCGAAAATTTCAGGGTTTGCAACTAGCTCTGGAACTTAAGTATTTGGAGATGAATATCTTTTGACGATTTTCTCTGAATCTCTTTGGGCTGAAAATACACCAGGAATGAATTCCAATTCTGTTCTGACCTGCATTCTGGAGTTGAAAACCATTTGTATGTTATTTTGGAAATTACTCAGAAGCTAGTTGGTCTAGCGGGGAGTGAAGTTGTGCAAAGTGACTGTTGATTAATATTGGAATGGATATCATTTCATATTCATCATCCTCCAGTTACTGGGAAATCTGAAGAATTCGAAGAAGATTGTTTCGACAAGTCTGTTTAAATCCTTCCTCTCGAAATTATTTCCGGTATGTCTTGCGATTGAATTTCGAACATTATTCTGGTATCAAATGAGTTTGATTGAAAAAAACCAGAAAAAATTCCATTTTTTTTCAGGTTTCAAATATCTCTAAAATTAACGAATTCGGAAATAAAATGTTACTCGGTAAAATTCAACTCTAAAAATTTCCCCAGTACAAATTGCGATTGCGTAATGAACTCAACGTTAGAGCTGAAAATATATAGTACCGAGTTCGTTGAGAAAACCAATTAAAAAATGTTTTCCCATACCGTCCCCACTCGGGAAATTTCTACCCGTTTCTTTTCGAAAATCCCTTCATTTAAGCTCTGGAAAAAATGTAAAAATGTATTTTTTCCAGAAGCAACAGCAGCAGACACTCTGGGTGGCAGAGTTACATGCACGGAGGCCAACATATTGCCGTGCTTTTCATCGCCGACGGCAGTAAGAAAAATGGTTACATCGACGAGCAGCGCGGATGAGGCCCCGATAAGCCAATCCCCCTCAAATCATCAAAAGCCCCATTCCCGAGTCAAGCAAGAAGCTCCAGTAACATTTTACCGATCTGGTCAAACAACCCAGGACAAACGCAGTCGTCTGTCAAACGTGATAAACAGTCTCTACCGTAAAGTCCCCGTAACCGATAGAAATAGCGTCGAGAGAAACCTCGAGACGCTTGAAAAATACGTAATGACGGTGCTAAATGGCGTAATCAAGGACGCTGAAACCGAGGGAACAGACGAGCGTAGAAAAGCTGACGACACTTGTTACAATGGGCCAAGCGAAGAATCAAGAATCATCGATGATGACGGTAAGCAACTCAATCGTTTATCCTCAGAGCCAAGTGCTGTGGAACCTGCGGTACCAAGTGTATCAATTCCCCAACACAGCAAGAGTGAAAATAATCCCAAAGAGGAAATGAGAAACGAGGAGGAAAGAAAGAAACTAAAGTCAACACTATCACTTGCGTCATCTGAGAATGACACATCAATCACGGATACCACATCGAGAAGAAAAAGCCCAGTGGTGACTGAGATCATTGAACCACAATCAGAATTTCAATCTCCAACAGCATCAGCACTGGATGTTGAGCATTCACCGCCTGAGAATGCGTCTGAAAAAATTCATACAATGTGCCGTGAATTATTAACAGACCTCGTCAATGAAATAAGTCAAACAATGGAGCAGCAAGCAGCAACCCCTTCGAACACTAGTCTCCAATGCAGTCTTCCCCTCGACAAAGTCGCCCCGGTCCTTGATATTTGCGATAGCACCCCACATTCATCAAAGTCGACGGTGCGACATTTGTGCCTGTACTGTGATCGTAAATTCCTCTCTATATCCCTTCGTCAGCGGCATACAGAGAGAGTCCATCAGATTGGTGGTGGTAGACGAAGTGATAGAAATAGTAGAAAAACAAATTGCCAGTATTGTTCGGAGAAATGCGCTGAAAATTTGGATGGTCTCTTTCAACACATGACAGTCAGCCATTCGGACAAGTATCACGGTTGTCTCCAGTGCTCAACGAGATACTCAAGCAAAGAAGCCCTAGCATTCCATACCAATGAATTACACCCCAACGAGAGGATTAATGTCACATATTCATTCGCCAGTGATTGTAATTCGGAGAGTTTTAAGGAGACGACCAAATGTGAGACCATTCGCACGCAGATTAAGATGTTTACACCACTGAAATTGGACCTGCTACCTCGTGATGATTCTAAAGAGACTGGCTCTCAGGACTTTGATAGTTCGTTTTATAATCATGTCTCCTGCAACATACGCGAGAATCTTCTGCATCATTTGGATGGCAAACTCCATCCCAGTGCTAATTCGCTGGCATCAGCTACATGTTATCAGACGAATTTTTATGAGCCAACACAGGTGCAGTGTCCTATTGACATTTCGTTGACAGCTGCAACACCAGTAGATAATAAGGAATACACCACTGGGGAGACACAGAATTCGAGTGAATATGCGCAGAAACCGGGCAAGGTTACCAGTTGCCATCCTCGTAGAGTGTCATTTGAGAAATACAATTTTCCAAAGAAATACGATGGAAAAGAACCTTGGACCGGTATCGGGGATCTTAGTAAATTTGATATATCCACGCAATTGACTTTGAGAAAGAAGCAGCAGTTATTGAAGGACAAGTTATTGGTTCTGGAGTCGGCCAAGCATGATGTTAATTCAGAAGTATCGAGTGATGTGATAAAAGATTCAGGGGAGTGTGCAGATATGTCGGAGGTGGTGTGTGCGATTGAGGAGAAGGATTTAAATGCCTCGAATGGTAATGATGTCTCGGCGACACAATTTACCGGGGAGTTTGGAAATTTTATAAGACTGAGGAGGTGGGATGATAGCCCAGCGGAGACTTCCAGGGATGAGAAGATCGTTTACGCCGAATTGACGGGCGAGTGGTCCAGGCCCAGAGTCTACATCTGCGGTGCTTGTTCCTCCAAACATCAGAATCTGAAGGACCTCGAGGATCACAAAGTTCTCAGTCATCCGAATGTCTGGTGTTCGCACTTGGAGTTCAGTGGCGATCAGACCGAACTTGATAAGCATTTGGTGTTACCTGGTAGAGGGATCTCGATTATGAAGGCTAAGGATGCCGTGTTGAGTGAGAAGATTTGCACAAAGTGCTTGAAGACGTGTGCCAGTCTATCGGAACTTCATAAGCATATGCTAGAGTGTGGAGGTGATCAGACGTGGCTGCTTGGATTGTTCGGTAATGGCAAGAAGAAGTGCAAGTGGCGGCCTTTTGGCAGTAGGAGGAGGAGGCAAAGGGGCATGAAGAGGAATATTCAGAATTCACAGGACTCCAAGAATCAGGTTAATAAGACGCCCAAAGAAAAGGTCGCTAGTGGGCCAAGGATTCGACCAAGTGATCGTAAGTTTACTTTGTACAGAATTTATTGAGTTTCGAAAACTATTATATAAAAAGTAGAATTTTTAAAATTTTAAAAATTTTTGAAAATTCCCCAAAACATCATAAAATTTCATATTTTAGTAATTGTAATTTCATATTTCTGACACTTTATGGAATTAGAAATATAAAAATTTATGTTTCAAAATTTTATTCATCTCCATCGATTTTTACGGAATAATTGAATTGAAATTTGCACTTTCATTGATTTTTTCAAAATTTCAGTGAATTGTTAGTTATTTCGAGAAAGCTCTTAACAGTAAAATGAAATTGAAAGATAAGTCGAGTAATTAATCGTAAGCATGATTTTCCCGTTATTTTTTCTCCGTGCATCGAAAATCCAGTGATTTAAATATGAGAAAATTGTCGTGTCATAAAAACCTTCAATATTCATAGAGATTGAGAAAATTGCCTATCCACGTCGCATCACTTCACACCTCAATTATTAACCTACCGGCAACAATAACATTGTTATGCCTAGAATGTCTCTAAAATATTCATCCATCCCTAGAAAATCTGCCAGTTTAAAAATACATCGATAAGCTCAGGCTGAAAATAGCATGTGCATAATATGATGGACACATGAGAAAGGGATCCTCCCTGCAGTCTATCAAGAGACTTCGTTATAATCAAACTCCGACGAGAAGATCTCTCCAAATTTTCCGAAGCTTAACCCCCCGGCATTTACAACATAATCGACATATGATTTCCGCCTTATCACCTTTTACCCCTTAATTACTGAATTATTCATGGCTTACCGATAACAACCTATCGGCAATTCCTCCAATATTTCGAAATCACCCCCGTCAACAAATTTACCACTACAAAAATGAATAAATATCCGATAAAACGCCATTGTTATCCCCTCATCACCCTAAAGCTCAATACCCAAATACCCCCATTCATTAAATGGTTTTTTTTTTTCATTAAAGGGGAGAGTATCGAGAAAATGCTCGCCAATTTGCCAGCTAAGCGATCAACCAGAAAAGTCACGCAGGAAATTAATTTACGTTCGCAGACACGCCTGTGTAAGGTAAGATAATCGTATTACTTAAACATATCAAAACATCACCCATTACCAACAGCATTAAATTCTGTTAACAACGCATCAGTGTCGCGCAAAAGACGACACATCATGAAACAAACCTGTGTATGTGTGAGTAGAGTATTGATCAGCTTTTGCCACCACCGTTCTCTTCACATACACGTGTCGTTGGCAACATTCACCTCATATTTTCGTTGTCTCTAACTCCCCCTCTAAAAAATCCCTAAGAGAATCCTTCATTTTTCTCCGTAATAGATTCAAACGAGGTCGAAGCAACGAGGCCTGGAAATCAACTCCAACTCTCGCCTCTCCCGCAAAACGGTCCTGCGAAATAAACTGATAAAGAATGCCAAATCGTTTCAGCGTAAACGCTGTCGAGGGGACAACATCAGCGCAGCTATTGAGAGTGTAATTAGTAATTACGATGTTAGCGCTAAAAGAAGTAGATTCAACGATAGCTTCAGAGTTTCATCTGGGAGTGGGAATGAGAGAATTTACAAGAATGTAACCGTAATCAGTAAAAGAAGGAACATTAAGATGCAGGGGAAGTCCGCCATTAAGTCCTTGAAGAATCGTAAAAATTCGTCGATGAAAATGGTGACCACTGAGCCAAAAATTACTAGGTCGAATGCCCAGGGCAAGCCACTTGATGACAACCCAACAGTCAGGAGACGTAGGAAACCAGTGGATCCCCTGACTTCGGAAGCCTCAATGAAGGCTAAGTCTCAGTTGCGTAGTAACGATGGAAAGTTCGCTCGTAATCCTGTTAAAAACGATCCAACTTCGTCAGATACTCAGTTAAGCTCATCTAGTCACTCGAGTAGTACACAAATAACAAGGAGTAGTTCAACTCGTTTGGCCACAAGATCCAAGTTTCGGGAAAGAATGAATGAAGGCTTAGTCAGGAGAGTTACTCGCGTCTCTTCTGATGCCGACAAAATGCCAACGCTTGAACCAGTTGACAAATCGACGTCCCCTCAACTGGAATCTGGTAAATCTCCTAATGAGTTGCCTGTTTTGGTGCCAGCTGCTAAAGCGACTGTGAAAGTGCAGAATCCATCACTCAAGCAAACTCATGGCAAGCGGATTGTTGGTATCAAGAAGAGGGGAAAAAGACGTAGATTGACCAAAAATATCGACAAAGCCTCGCCGGAGACTGAAGAAAAAATTGAAGAACCCACAGGGAGTGGTAAACTCATTCAGACGCGAACTAGAAAATCCCAAGAGCTACCGAAACCTGAAAATGACAGTCAGGACGTATCCCAGATTGATACCAGCAAGCAATCAAACTCATCGCCAAGTCTTCCTACCAAAAAAAGCAGATCAAAGTCACTCATTAAAGCTGCCAACTCCAAACGCGCGAGAAATATCCGTAGGAGCTCCCTAGAAGACGTTTTACAATCTACTGTATCTTCTTTCGAAGCCCTCGCCACACCCTCTGTCGAGGTAAAAACTCTAATCGGTAAAATCAAACGAAGCACCAAGCAATCAAATCAAAATCTTACCAAGCCAAAGTCTTTTAAAGGCAAGCGAAGAGTCCGAAAAACTCAAAACAAAATCCGAGATATCAGTTTAACGCGAAAATCCCCTCGAAATTTGGAGAAGAAACCTCTGGCAATTATCGATTCTCTTCCCCCTATGATTCTTGACCCCTCTCACCCCCCTGACCCTCCTGACCCCCCAAAACTCGAAGAAACCCCTAATCAGACAGAATCAAAAGAGCTCTCGGAGTCACCCCTTTCGCTATTTCAAATCGAATCCACTGAATCAGTTAACAAAGCCTCTTCCCTACCCTCCAGTGAACCAACTGTCGCTCCCCCCTGTCCACCATTCCTCCAAATCCCTTTGGAACCAGAGCCCAAACTAGAGACTCCCCAGGAGCTCGAAAAAATTCCCGAAAAAGTGGACAAAGTTACCGAAACCGATGAAAAACCACCGGAAAAAGAGGAGAAAATGTCAGAACTCATCGAAAAGCAATCGTCCCCAATAGAAATGGTGAGCGATCTAGTCAGCTTGAGTTTCGAGCACCTGCAACAGGAATCGAGCAATTCAAACATCGACAGCGGTAAAGAAAATTCATCCGAGACTCCGATCAACATCACAAAATCCAAAATTCCAAAGCCAAAAAAAGTACGTGGATTGAAGCGGGATCGTGGCCAGTCGAAACGTACCCTCAACAATGTTATCGGTATTTTAACCGAGGGAGTGAATATACCAATAGAAGTGCAGCAGAGTGTTGTACTTACGGTGCAAACTTCCATCGAAAGCCTGAATTTACAATCGCACAATAGTAATATCCAGAGCGAGGGTAACAGAGTTGAGTTAGGGGATAATAATGTTGCCAGTGGTACGTCTCACAGTGTTAATGCTAATTCAACCAGTGGCGATACTAGTCTATCGGTGGATTCGGTTAATAGAGAGAATGATGATGGTGATTCGATGGCTATTGAGGGACTTGGGGAAAAATCCAGTCAGGAGGCGAGTACTCCGGTGGGAGAGGTCCACTCCAGTGAATCCCAAATGAAAACTAATAACTCCAGTAGTAATCCACCTGCTGGAACAAATACTGTGGAACAATTTTCAAATGACATAATTCTGGATCTTTCGCGGCGTAAGCAGAATGGGAAGGGCTCGTTTCTCGAGAAAATTGTCTCGAAAATTGCCAAACAGAAGGACGTTTTGCTTGATAATGATGTTGGCTCGTTACTGGATCACGCTGTCGATGAGTTGAGTATAATTCTTGATGACGTAGGCCACAAATCCGACGATAATGAAATCGAGGTTGAACTCAAGTCTCCAAAATCTTCTGAGATTATTCCAAAACCGAACGAATGTAAAATCGATAGTGGAGAGAATGTAGAGGTACCGGAAGAGAAGGATACCAACACCCTTGCAATTACCACTTCTGATAAATCTGAGAACGAGAGCAATAAGACAGATAATAGTGCAGCCGCTGCACCAACGGTGAACAATAGTAGTACGTCGGCTCTGGAATCGATTAATCAGGATGAGACCCGAGAAATTGAACGTTCATCAAAGAAAAGATCCTCCGATACGACTCTTCCAAAGAAGAACAAAAGAAAAACTGTGAACGAGGAAGAAATACCGGACGCCAAGATAGAAGATGAATCGTACCTTTCTGATATTATGAAACTGATAAATAGTACTCCAAAACTTACCTCAACGCCAATTAAATATCCCGATGGTGCCGATGAAACCCGAATATCCAAGCGAAAAATCACCGAAGTAGAAGTGAATAAACCGAGTGAAACGACGAATGGGAATTCATCAGTGGAATCAGATCCTTATGCAACTGTCGGGAGTAAAAAATCCAGGAGAAATCAGAGGGGTGTGAGTTACGAGGATAAATCAATACTTGTGAATAATAGAGGTAGACGCAGTAATAGGAAAAATACGTCAGTTAATAATTCGAGATGTAGAAAAGCTGAGACTAGAGAATATGAAGTTGTCGCAGAAAAGGATAAATTATCAGAGAATAATAGAGTGAATGAGGATGGAATACCCGAGGGCATTGTGATATTGAATAAATCTACGAGAATTGGTGAAACACTTGAGGTGGAAAAATCTGTTCTTGATAATTCCGGGGAGATTCATCCAGAACCTGAACAATCGGAAAATAAACAAGTCAGTGAGATGGAAAGTGTCCCGGAGAAACCAATAAAACCGAAACGTCGAGGTGCCTCGAAGAAGAAATCACTGGCCGATGAACACCTCGATTTATCAGACGACGAGATAAGAACTGGGGAGAGTTTAACAAGTAAAACAGAGGTGGATTTGGAGGATATCGATGGTGATAAGTCTAGAGTCAACACGAGTGATCACTTGGAGGATAAAAGATTGAGTGCAATGAATAATTCGGAGTACTCTTCCCTTTTGCAAGTGATTCCAGATGTTACCACTGATTCACTAGGTGGGAGTACCATTGAAGAGAGGAGAGAGGAGAGATCATCAAAGCGTAGAAATAATCAGGGAAAATTCGAGGGAATGGAGACTCAAGTGCCTGACAAGGTGAATGATGCACCTGTTCAAAGGAGACAGACGTTGAGACGAAAAGCTAAGGAGAATATATTTCTCATTGAGGAACTACTTGACTTTGGGGATGATATTGATAGTCCTTTAGAGCTCGATAGAATCAAGGATGATAAGAAAGATCGTGTGGGGGGTGGGGATGAGAAGGTGGAGGGCATCGATGGGACAGTCGAGGAGGTCATTAAAGACGATGATGTTTCTAAGACTTTGAGGGAAGCCAAGGAAGTGAAGGATGGGAAACAATCAGAGCCTGAGGAAACACCTATTGAGGATGCCTTGAGGATCAGTCAAGAAGTTGCTGTCGAGGCGAATCCTCCAGTTCCACCCAAAGGTGCTGATTCAATTCTGGCTGAAGCTGCTATCGATGATGAAGCTCAGAGTCCTAAAAAGAGGGCCTCAGGAAATTTTGCTGTGGTGCACACGAAATCCGGAGAAATCCTCATCGTCGAGAAGAAGAAGAAATTCACTAAAGAAGCGGCTAGATTTTTCTGTGATGTGTGCACCACTAGTTTCACTCGTAAAAGTTCTCTGAAGAAGCATAATCTGTCACAATCACATATTCTCCAAGTCTCGAAGTGCAGTAACGAACAGGAATCATTTTCCTTCAGTGAAATAGTACCTTCCGGAGTTACCAGTTTGGAGAATTCCGTTCTGCCGAATAAAAATACTAACGACAATGTCTCGTTGGACGAAGTTGAGAGAAAAGACGTAGTACTTGATGTACCTCTGGCTAATTCGACGATCGATACTATCGAGACGGCGGTGGAGCCCCAGCCCTTCAATTCTCAACTCGAGGAGGAACTGTTGGACGAGGAAATTTGTAAGATAACAGAAAACATGACGCACGACGAATACGTTCTTACTGATCACATAAGTCCAGAGGGAGAGGAGGGAGAAGCACTTGAGAAAGGGGTTAATGAGGCGGAGACATTGGAGAGTTTGAAATCAAAACAGAAGGTCAATTTGGCTGATGAACACTTGGAACTCGAGTCACCGCGTCTTACACCTCAACACCCTAAACTCAAAGACCAATTAACATCACGTGCATTAATCGTTGAAGAGAATGCACCCTCGACTGGAATAATTTCATCGGCATTGGTAAATTCCGCGATGTCTCTTGACTTTTCCAACATCGCGGAGAAATTGAAAGGGAAGAAGTTCTTGCAGAGTGAGCCGAACACTTCGGTCATTGAATTCGAAGAGAACAGACCACCTCAAGATCGAATAGCATGTCAAACGGAATTAGAACTCAACCATTCAAAAACCATCGGAGAAATAAAGGTGGATGCCTCTATATTCGATTCTCTCCCTAAAATATCAAAAACCACTCCCGAAAAATGTAGCAAAAAAATTAAAAATCGAAACAGAAGATCAAAGAAAAAATCAATAGCCGAGCTCGTACCTCCAGAGAGTGAGGACGACAGTGACACTGAGAATACAAAGTCCCAGGACAAAAATAAAATAGTGAAAAGTGTCTTTGGTCGTGCCTTCACTGGTGAGAAGTTGGACAAAGTGATGGAAGTTCTCGACGACTGGAACTCCAAGTCAGAGAGCGACTCTTACGACGACAAACCTGATAAAAATAAGACAAGAGAAGTGAAAGACAAAGCTTCAGACAAGACTGACAGACTTCACAAATCGAATAAATCGGATGAGCCCATCATTGAAATTAATTCTAGATGCAGGCAGAGTAAGAAACGCGCTGAGGAGAGAATTTCCCGAGCATTCGAGGAAGAATCCATTCCTTACGATCTTGCGTTTGGTTCACCTGCTAAAGAATCAGGTCTCAAAATTAAATCCATTGAGGCACATCGAGAAATGCTAGATAATAAGGAGCAAAAAGTCAAGTCTAAATTTAAAAAATCCCCAGAATTGGATTATCACGGGGAAAAGAATAAACAGGGGGAAGTAACATCAATCGTAACTTTTTCCTCGACTTTGAAGCGGAAAATTATGAATGAGGAGGCTTCGCTTCCAGATACAAACTCGATGGAATCGATACACAGTCGAGTACCTAGTTGTCCACGCGAGCGTTCTTCAACCCCTGACCTCATTTCCGGCACAACGAGAGATTCTTACAACGAAGGGGAAGACTTCGTTGGAGGAAATGATGATGATGATGATGATGATGAGGAAAAGGAGGACGAGAGGATGTCAGTCCGCGGACGATTGTCGCCATTTTACGCGAGCAATGCACCTGAGAGCTCGATAAACAGTGGAACAATGTCCACCAGTAATCATTTGAACAATGGTGATGGATTTGTGGAAACGAGGAGAGGAAATTCCACAGAGTTCTCAGGTGAAAAAATCGTTATAAGGTCACCGGTGCTGTCCAGTCAGGAGAGCTGTCCAGGGGTTGTGACGATTGCTCCCACTGATGCTATTGAGGACAATGCACTGGATGTGCCTCAGGAGATCGTTGATATGAAGGAGAAGCCTGGGATCCTCCGGCAGGGAAAAGTTCTCAATTTTGATGAGGAACTCTTTGTCGAGTGTTGCTCTCGATTGAAGGCTACTACCGAGAGTGAGTTGCGTGGAGCCAAGAAAATTAAGCTGGACCAGACTGATGATTATCAAAGCAGGGATGAGAACACTCAGCAGTCCTCACAACGCCCTCGACCACTGCCGGATAGGTGGAGGGATGTCGAGAGTCAGAACAGCCTGGGGAGCCTTCTCGAGTCGGTTAATCAGGTTTGTCATGATTTCACCTGCATTTTCTTTTATGGTGGTCTTTTGAGGTAATGTGAAAGGGGCTAGGGGAGGGGGTCGATCTTCAACCGACGAAATTAAAATCATGAAAAACGACACACATCGTGTGAAATGCAGCTTTCCTATTACCTCAAAAATGACAACAAAAAAAAAATAATAAGAGAAATAATTGACGAGTTGAATAGACATGACGAGATGTACATTTTATTCACAGCTGAAAGTAATATGCATGATTTATTATGGAAATTATTGGGTCTAATTAACGCAAACTAACGTCAATTAATCAAATTTTACTTACTAGTGGTAGATAATTATCTTGCTGCGTACGTTATGGAAGAAAAATTGTTTGCAGGAGCAATGACCCAGCTTTGTACAGATTATATCTCTCAGTATGCATGCAAAAGGTAGTCAATTTTAACCGTTTAATTAACACGTATTAACTCACATCAAATTTGGTACATCTGCATCCGTGAATTTCTGTTTATTTTATTTCTACATGGTGTCGACGAGTTGATTAATAATTCGGTGGTCATCGTGATACTAAAAGGTTCGTTGATGATAGTAGAATTATATGAATGTAATTATTGCATTTTTAATGGCTAACTGGAAAATTTAATGTGCATTTGACTCGATGAAAAACATCAAACGTGCGGTAGTTGTAATTCATACGATTAATTAAGATAATTGGTGCGGCTGATTTCATGCATTCACTTATAATTTTGAGAATATTTAGGTATCCTTTGCATTGGAAGTTTTAAAAATGTTTCTTTCGTCTAGTCATGAACAGTTGAAATTTTGATGATTTTAATACTGATTTTTATAATTTTTTCTTCGACGAACAAAACGATAATGTAAATTTTTGCCCAATTTTCACTAATAACTGAATTTACTCGCACAAAGTATAGAATTCCAGAAAGGGCTCTTTGAAGGATTTTTTTTTTGTTAATCTCAGGTACTTGAATATTCGAAGAAATATTGGATTTGTATCCAATGGCATTTGAAGTTATGAAAATCATCAGCGCAATCACTATCCAACAGTATCCACCAAATCAAATCGTCGACGTCATTCGTTTTCCCCCTGATATTTCCCTTCTCACTTTTTCAATTCTTCTAGTTACTTGGTGAGGAAATGTACAACAATCGTAGAGCTGATTCTCACAAGCGTCGAAGCGATCATCGGGAGAGAATAACTCCACCGAGAACACCACAAAATGATTTCATTCGACCCGATAACATCAGTTATGAAGACAGTCTCGATGTTGCTTTCGAGCACAACAACAAGCTTCGCGATAAGATTCAACAGCGGATGAGAGAGAGTGAGGACATGATTGCCACCACCTTTGGTCAAAAAGTAACATCCACCAACGATCGGCAGTACTACAACCCCCAACCGGACAAAGCATTCCCCGAAAAACTAAAACTCCAGGGGGATAACTTCAGTAGTATAAACTACTCGTCGAAGCACATTCCTATCGAGCCTCTGACTATCAAAAATAAGATGAATCCGAGTATGGATGGCTTCTTGGATGAGGCACTCTCGAATCTACT
Organism: Fopius arisanus; assembly: GCF_000806365.1. Classification (NCBI taxonomy): domain Eukaryota; kingdom Metazoa; phylum Arthropoda; class Insecta; order Hymenoptera; family Braconidae; genus Fopius; species Fopius arisanus. The sequence continues at coordinate 571,190 of NW_011887742.1, read as the reverse complement.
TCATCGTAATGGAAAACACGATCATGAGTGAGTGTAATACCAGTATGATTTTTTCACGGTATTTTTATGGAAAATGATCTAATATAATCCTGTATGGGAATTGAAAATTTCGTATGGGAATTCTTTCAAAAGAAAGGTTTACATGAATTGGAAATTTCTTCCATTCAATTACCCTTTCGGTTATTTTTTTTGAAGAAAATTTTCAATTACTAATTCGGCGTTGTTTTACTTTTTTTTTATTTCTAATTTTTTCTTTAAGTTTGAAACATTGATTTTTTCAAGGGATTTTTTTCAAATATGAATTTTTTATATTTCATAAATTTTCTGACAAATATCTAGTTTGAGAAATAATTCCTCCATCGGGTTTTGACCAAGAATAATTACGTCTGGCTAGCTAGTTCAGGTGATAAAGGTGTCCTTCAGAAATATGAACGTTTAACCTCATTTGCGATGGTGGTAGCATCCATTGGCTTAGGCTTTCGATACAAATAAATAAATGGGCAAGCCTTTATCGCTTTACTACTGTGGTGAAACGATTAATGATGCTCCTGAATTTCCATATGATAATGCCATTGAAATATTCCATGCCGATCCCAAACCAAATTCCCATTAGGAAATCATCGATTCACCCTAATCTTCTTATTTCAGTGGATCAACACCAATGAACGTGCTAGCCGAGTTAGCCTGCGCCCAGGTTCCGACCTCAACGACTCCATCATCTCCGAAACCCCTGGAAAAGTCTCCGAAAAATCCAGCGCGAGCTGATAAGGATCCCCCAAAGAAATCTCGAAATCCCATTCGAGAGCTCTTCGAGCGTAAAAAAGAGTTGAACGATCGGAGGAAGGAGTCCGCTGGCCCTAAACAAAGATCCAAAAAATCCAAGCACCAGAACTTCTCCCTCATCCGGAAAAGCCAATTCGGGATTGGTCTCGCAGAGCGGAAGAAGCGTCACAACGCCTATGAGAAGAAGCCCGAGATTACATGCACAAAACGAGTGAAAGATATCTACGATTTCGATGAGGAAGACAGTGGTGATACTAAATATTCGTCGAAACCCTCATATAGGTCTCACTCTGAAAAACTACCTGATCCAATCGTCAATCACATGAAGCCCAGGGACTCCAAAGACATCAATGTGGTCGACCTGATGTCCAGGACGATAGTAAAGAGCTTGGACAATGGTAAGAGCACAGAACCCTCTGAAAAACAGCTAGAGAGTTCGATAGAACATAAATTCCAGGATAACGACTTGTTCCTACCGAAGACGAAGGGAGCCTTGAAGTCATTTACTCTGGAGGAGAGAAATCAACGAGAGAAAACCAAAGGTCCCATGGACAGCTTCGTGGAGAGAAAGCATCATCGAAGCAGAAGATCGACTGAAGGGTCAGGGAGAACCCCGAAGACCAAACGAAGAAGCAAAAACTCGAAGAAACGATCTCGTAATGCCTGGTACGAGGACGACAGTTCAGATGAGTTTGTGACAGCTTTCAAAGCCGATAACGTTGGAGTTGGCATTACCAAGAGCCAGAGGACGTGCTCCAAGGGAAAGCAGAACCTCTTCGCCGAAATGTCATCGACGTCCTCTGAGAGCGAACGTGAGGATCTCCCAGAGGAGAAACAAGACAAAGAGAGGGATTTGAAAACATTAGAGATTAATGAGTGGATGGATGGAGTCAAGGCTGACACTAGAGACCTGGATGACAGTGAGAAAATCGAATCTGACTCTCCATTGGTCATCGATGAGAAAGAGTCCGATGGTGAGAATAATTCTGGGGATTCCGACGATAATCGATCAGAACGAGGCTTCGAGCTCGATGATTTATACAGAGAGGACAGTTCGGTTGCAAGCTCAGACTCTGAAGAGGCCCCAAATCCTCTTGAGGAGAGTCGTCCAGAAATTGAGAATAAAAAATTCGAGGGAACTGAGCTGATCCCTCTGGACGAGGCACTGGTCCTCCTGGACAATCCCCAGAGCGTGGAAAATAGGGAATCGGTGGAGGAGTTCCACGACAATGTCGAGAAAGAGGAGAATCCTGTTGATTTATCAACAGAAGATCTCCCAGAGAAATTGTCCTCAAATGAAAAACCTAATGAGAAAAACTCTGACAATCTGCCTCTTCATGTCTTCCTCAGCAGGAAGGTGCAGGAGTCGAAGAAAAAGAAGGAGGAAAAACTGAAGAAACTTCAGAAGGAGAAGGAGGAGGAGAAGGAACGTGAGAGAATACGGGAACAGGAGGAGTTGGCAGCTGACGTTGAAAGTGAGAAAGTGAAAGATCAATTTATAGAGTTCCAGTCAACTAGACGTCAGAGGAAGTGTGCCATTGGTAAACAGGGACTTTTGGCTGAGATAAGTAGCTCTGATGAGGAATATTATTATAGAGACAGTGATAGACGTGCCAATGAGAGGACAGACGAAAAATCGCGGCGTCAAAAGAGAGAGTCAAAGGAGAAACGCAAAGAGAGGTATCTGGAGAAAAAGCATGAGTTAATGATTGCTAAAGAGCAAAAGGCCATTGAGGAGGAAATTCTCAGGGAAGTGAAGATGAAGAGGTGTAGCGAGGGAGAGGGGGCCAGGAGTTCTGATGACACTGATCTTCTTCACTCCGTCAATCGTGTGGCTAAAAAGGAAAGAGTCAAAAATTTTGGAGGCCAAGCGAAAAAGGATGAAAATAGAGGGAGAAAAATAGGGAACAGTGATAGTGAAAATAAGGGCAATAAATTAGAGAGAAAGACTAATGGAAATAGAAAGAAGGAGGAGCATCAGAAAGAGTCTTCGAATGGTAGAAATGATAAGGGCAATAAGGTTGATGAGAAAGAGGTCGAGGGAACTGATAATATTAAGGATGGGAAGAAATCGAGGAGATCGAAGCAGGCTAGGAGAAATAAAGCCAATGGGGAGGCACATTCAGCGCGAAGAACCTCCAAGGAACGAAAATCCGCTGGTAGTAAACGTGATACTGATGATGAGGAGTTGAGGACCACCAAATCGTGGAATAAAGTGGATGAGGCTGTTGGGGTAGCTATTGGGAGAAGAAAGAGGGCGGCGGCTAATCAATTGTATTATTGGTCGAGCTCGACTGATGATGATGAGGAGGTGGTTCCTGTGGGGCCTGTTGTCGAGGAGGAGGACGACAGGCAGGAACAGCATGGATGGATTGTGGGAGACTCCCACAAGAAGATGATTACGATGCTTGCTATGGAGAAGCAACTCAAGGAGAAGAGGAGGAGAAGTGAGGATGAGTTTGAGGGTGGCAAAACCAAGAGTAAGAAGCATAGGAACAGTACGTCTTGATATGTATTTCATGATTAGGAAGTTTATTGAGAGTAGTTTTTCCATCATTATGGATTCATGCATCATTCATTGCATAATATTTCTTTATTTTTTTTTTCTTTTGATCTGTAACATTGGATTTACTCATTAGAATTTCTATCCTGGAGGGCCAGGGGTGAATGACTCGATTGATCAGTAGTTTTGAGAACAAATATGGATTTCAGTTTCAGTTGAGGGAATTTACCACCAGGAATATTGAGTTAGGAGAATAATGTCTCTATCGGTTTGGTTAGCAACAATAATTGACGGCTGTTGTGCTTGTTAGGTGATAAAGGTGTCCTTGATGATTGTAAATATTCAACCTCATTTGCGACGTTGGTAGCATCCTCTGGTTTAGGTTTCGAATACGAATCAGTAATATTATTTAGACTGAATATGTAGGATAGATGATAATTGAAAATTTAAATATGAGAGGTGTGGCATCTTTAGACAATACGAGTAAATGTTCTTCACTGATTTGTTTATTTTGCGGGTTTCATTAGGTTTAGGTGTTTCGTTTTTGGTTTTTTTTTCTCTTTGTCAAGAAAAAATCATAACTCATGGTGTGGGGGGCCAGTCGGTTATCCCTCATTCTCTTTTGGTTTATTGTGATTTCAACATATCGCAGTCACATACAGAACAGATCACCGTAAATGTCTAGGGTAATTATAGTAAAATTCATGAATAATGGGATGATAAGATGATAAAAATATTTCATAATTTTTTTTTCTTCTTTTTCACTTTCATTTCTGGGATCTCAGCACTTTCTTAAGGATTTTTCTCATCTGAATAATTGAATATTAGTTACAATTAATGAAAGTAAAATGATATTTGGAGAAATTTAGTTATGACTCTAAAAATGATAAGTGGGATGCACATACAATTAAAATACACAGATTTTTACGTACATAATTGAAATAACGTGTTTAATGATGTAGATGATTGAAATAAATGTGGCGAGATAGACTTTATTGTAAATGTACTGCCATAATCACACGATAGTTGACACGTATGGAGAAAAATAATGAGAAAGCCTATGAGAGATTGAATATTCATCATTCTATAAAAACATAAGGTTAAACAAAATTTTTGGCACAAAGGAACATACATTCGATGTATATAGGATCATATTTTCAGTGTGTCAGAAAAACAGGTATGTTTTGTAACATAAGTAAATGCGGATGGTAAATAAAATTACTGTAAAGAGTATAATCAACTTCTTCTTGTTGGATTTATTTCACATGATCCCGTCAATAAAGCTATAAATATCAATTAGTATAGTTCTGTAATCAAGTAATGGAAGAAGAGACACTTTCACTGATTCCACAGTTTTCAAATGTCTCCCAACATAAACAGTCGAAGAGAAAATACACGAAGATTTTCTCCTAAATCTGTTTCTCTGGAAAGATATTTGTATTTTTTTTTTAATGATTGCACTATTCAAACTATAAAATTACAGGCTGCAATTGGATGAATAAACAAAACGATGAATAACTTTTCAAAATATATATCAGATTAATATATTTTTTCCAATCATTTTTTTTTTGATTTTCATATTTTCCACAACAGTTTAACAATTACAAGATCACGTCTAAAAGTTTATTCATATGTATAATTTCCATCGGTTCTACAACTATCGGTGAATCGCAAAGAGGAGACACAGCGAAAAAAAAAATCTATTGAAATTCCTTGTTACAAGTTCCATAGTAACACCGAGTATAAAAATTTTCTCATCATTAACGACCAACAGTTGTCTAACAAATCGTTGTCATGATTCCGTTTACTTTAGCTTGTGATTTATTTTTGCAGTGTAAGTTAATTGGCTTCAGTCGCTCCTTTGCGTCTACACATCTGTCTATGAGGATATCATTTATTGTTAATGGCTTTTTCTTATTATAAAAACATGGACGTTTTTGGCTCGTTACTGATAATGACTGACTTTCAACGAATTAGTGGAACATTTGCATTTTTCTGGCTTATATTTACGATTACGTGTTGGATAACAATTGTTTATCCATTTTTCCATGACCACTGATTATTAAAACGTTAAAATGGCACATCTATATCCATAAAATGAACGTCTGGAGGAGAAATGATAAAATAGACGAGATAAAACTGCCAGCAGGCACATCCATAAAATGTATCCCTAAAGGAACACTCGAAAATGATAAAAAATAATTCCTAACGTCTTTACTATTTGTCTTCAACACTTTTTCATTGGGTGACATTGGACTTTTCATGAGCACTTATTATTTGGGTTTCTAATTTCTTATACCTAGTAATACTGAAAATTATTCAGCCTCCGCTTTTTACGAAAGCAAACTACCAGGGCGATTGCTTATCTATCATCCGAGTAAATAGAAACATTGACAAATTGGTAAATAAAAAATTCCATCCCTTTTTGGATTATCTATAAAACTACTATACATTGAGTTATTTCTTAATTTCTTATTTCTCTATTTGCATTAAACAATTTGAGCTGTTGATAAAATTAAATTGTTTGGGGAAGTGGTGAAATTGATGGAGATGAGATATTATATTTGGACATATTATATCTATAATATTATTTTGGTAATCTGAGTTTTTTCGAAATCAACGGAATTGACAACATGTTACAGATCTGGTTACAGATCTCAGACCCTTCCGTATTAAATTTCGATATGAAAATCTGAGAAAATCGAAAATTTATGATAATGCGTTATGAAAAAAATGAAAAGTTAAATTCATTCTGTTTCTATCCACCGGAAAAGTTAAAGTAAATTAATCCCTTTATGCATCACCTCTAAAATGCAAACATTTTTTCCTCAAGAATCTCATAGTGTTCTAGCGCACCTTGTACCTTCGCAGTATTAATAACAAAATTATTACTAAAGATTAAAACCATAAATTGAGTGGGAAAAAAAGTTTTGAAATTTATCTATAAATGTTGCGGAGTATTTCTTAAAAAGCTGTTAAACTTCTTTGATCTCGTCAATCGTTTCCCTAGAAAATTACCAAAAATATCTCACCCAAACAATTATGTCACTCCCCTCCTATTGTTTCACGAAAATATTAAAAACGCAAATGTATAAAGGATACTCAGTAGAAAGACTAGCTAACAACCGCAACAATATACGAATTGACGATAATTTGGCTCGGTGAATTTCCTCTTGGCATGACATAGTAATTATTAAACATCTTGGCTTTTTTATTTATCGACGTGGAACGGCATCTGTAACGCAGCGATGTGCCTTGACTGCATCATCATCATGGGTTCGGACATTCTTCTATGCAAATTATGATGATGCACAAGCACTGGACTAGCTAGGATGGATTAACAATTTTAAGTGGCGATTCATCTCTGGCATATGTCCCGATGCAAATCGGGGGGTGGTATTGATTGGTATATGGGCTGAGTGTCCCTGAAGTGGGACCTAATCAGCAGTCCCAAACCCAAGAGGACCACTGGAAGACCCAAGAGAGCACAGATGAGCTCCCCAGTTACACCAGGTGACCAGGATATTGAGGCTACAGAGTAATTCATCAAAAATTAGTCACAATCATTTTTTTCCTCCCCAAAAAAAAAAACGAATTCGATGCCCCAAATAAAAAATTTCCAATATTTCGTGTCAAGGCGATTAATTCTGGCCTCGGAAATTGAAAAATTATAAAATGAGAGTAAAAAATTGACGGTGAGCACTAAAAAATTAAAACTTATTGTAATTCATTTGGAAAAACATTGCTCTTAACAAAAAACAATAGTACAGTAGGTATTAAGGCAATAGCCCACTTGTTCAGTGATCCGTGCTGATCATTACTCATTATTTTTTTTTTATTTGTAGCCAATGATCTATTTTTTATTGATCTCAATTGGCTCATTTTAGATTCAGAAGGCAGCTTGTTCATAATTAGTAATTACCTACGTAATGGTTAATTTGTCTGCAATATTATTGATTATTCAATCATTTCAATAATTTAATAGATGTGTCATTTGCTTTTGCATATAGCGATGCAGTTTCTATTGGGTTATTCAATTCTGGTTATCACTGGTCTTTTATTAATTCGATGCTAATGATGTTAAGGAAGATTTTTAATTGATTTTCGAAAATCTCTGCATTTAGAATTTGATCATTTTTTATGAAACAATTTTTAGAAATTGCTTTCAATATTTTTAATTACAATTGAAATGATGGAAAATAGATTCCATGATATCCCTCAAGTCTATGAATAGTATTATCCAATTTCGTCTCGTAATTAAATGGGAATTGTAATTATAAATGGATCAATCGACCTCTCAAAATGAAATCATTTAATTTTCCATTTATAAATTCAGGAAATTCCAATTTAGTCAGTGATAAAATTTTCCAAGCACTGATATCTCAACTGAGTAATAATAGAATAATCTCGTTAACTCGTGATTTTTGGTGAAATCTGGAAAGACATTGTCAGAAGTGGCTGGTGCCCGAGCTTGGAAAAGTGTCTCTTGACGGTTCTTCCTGAAATACCCTTATCACGAAAAAACGTTAGTGACAAGATAAATGTAAGTGGCATGTCTGACCGGAATGGTCTTACTACTTACAGACTCAGTTAATAGTGGATGAAATTTTTTTAGAGTGAAATTAACAAGATTATAGAATAGAGTGAAGAAAAATCGCTGTGAATTTTTAAACAGCGAAAATTCCCCAACTATTGCGATTATTAGGAACTCAATTAAAATCTCGCTGAAGCATCTTTATATTTTCTTATAAAGTTTGTAACAGTTTGTGGTAAAGATGAAAAAAATGACAAAGCAGTCTTGGTAAATATCTTAAATACAAAGAAAAATAATTTGTGTAAGAGCTTTTTCTGCAAATACAGTTGATTCATAAAAAAACAACTAAAGAAAGTTTTTTCATCGCCTTAGACACTCCCCTAAAATTATTTGACTTCTGTTTTCTCATTTCGTGGAATATTTTCCCAGTAATAATATCCCCCTCATATTCACCTGTATTAATTCCCACATCCATCCTATAAATACTCCACCAAATTCCAGAGAGTGGTAATGAAATAGTGGTGGCAGCAACAGTGAAGACAGCACTCTCGCACATGGATAGAAAATTGACAGCTGAGATAATAAAAATAATGTAAGAAAGGAGAAATATCCATCCATGCCCGGCAACATTTGAGCAAGTGGAGCCACCCCAGAAGTGACACTTAAACCCATGCTGGATCGTCTCTAATAAATCCTTCGGAGGTAATCCCTGTTGAATAATAAAGAAAATGCAGTATGTCACACCTAGTGGAGGTGGATTGCTCAATTGATACAGTGTGAAATATTTAAGAACGAAATTTACCCTGCCAATTCCGGGGAGTGTATCGATCCAGCTGAATCCTATGATGACTAGCAGGGCTAGGGCATGTATCTGGAGTAGACTGTTGAGCACTGGGGGCTTGGGAAAATGTTTTTGCTTTATCGTTGGGTCTGGATCGGTTACGTGGAGTAATCGGCCACCCTCTTCCTCGGATCCTCTTCGTCTGATATCGCGTGATGATACCAATCTTGACACTGTGTAGAGGAAGGAATTCTGCTGAGTTGTGGAGAGTCTGCAGATATTTTGTTGCTATGGAAAAAGAAAAAGTTCATTTTGGTTTGGTTCATTGATTATTTCGTAATATCATCATTTTTTTTCCACCTCGGGAAATTTTTTTCAAACACTACACCGATGAGATCATTGAGAAATTGAAATTTAATTCGTAATTATTCTGAAATTAATCTTTGCAACAAGATTTATGCAAAATAATCAAATGATTACTTATCCATTCATTCATTCAATTATTCTTGAAAAAGAAATTCAAATTTATAAATTCAGAATTTTCATAATGAGCGCTCATTAATATTTCAAGGACACCTTTCATTTTATATTCCATGAAAATTGAATATTCGATTGACATTCCGATGGTTTTTAAATTCAGAAAAATATTTATTAATTTATTGCAGAGCTGACCAATACCTACTAAAGAGATTATTCCACCAATTTCGCTATTTCTCTTATTTTTGGCAATATCCCCATTTCATCGAAGACTCATCGAAGAGCTAAATTAACTTACCACCATTTGTCACGTGACTACAGTACTACAATAGATTATTTGTCAACCAGAGAATTGTATTTACTTCCAGAGAGTTCCATTTCACACGTAATCGCCATCAGAAAAAAAAACATGTCTACTCACTCCAGTCGTAAAATGCAGCTCTAGCAACGTGAAGAACATGGCGAAAAGTGCAAGTGCTGCAACATAGACTAGGGTCCAAATGGCCCTTGCTCCCCAGGGGCCCCTCATTTTGACGGTATGACCAGAGACTTCCCTTCCCCTGCACCGAAATTCATCGCAGAGGCCATAGTCAACACTTATAAACAGTCCCACGATGATTGTTGTACTGGAGAAAATTCGCTGGAGACTCATCACTAAAAGTCAAGCAATTGCCACCATTACCATTTAGTGAGCTTCAATAATTATTGTAATACTCACTTTTACGACAGAAGAAGAAATAGTAAACCAGTGAAAAAACGAGGGTAATCCCTTTGATAGGATCCTGGAGGTGGCAGAGCACTCGATTTTGATCCAGTGAGAGAGTAGCTAAGATACCAGATAACGCGTATATCCCACTTATTTTTGCCAGGCTACATCGTGGAATTTTTATCCTCAAGCTGTTAGGAATGAGGGCAGGTGGTGGAGAGATTCTCTCTACCATAAAACAGATCACACCGAGGATACAGGTCGAGAAGAATGCGATGAACAGGAGACCTGTGGGATGTTTTGTGGTGGTGAATCAAGAGAAAATATTGAAAAAAGGAGTGAAAGTCAACGGAAAAACGGGTAAAAGTGAAAATAATAAAATCAAAAAATGATAAAACGGAATTTCCTGAAATTACCAGAATACGCATTAGCAGCGGAGCTGACACTCTCGAGATACAATGGAAATGTGACAATAGATGATGTAATTGATGCAACGAGAACAGTAAGTGTCGTCAGAAAACCGAATTTTTGCCAACACGGTTGGTCAGTGTCAAACAGCTTATCCATGGATTGATAAGCACCGTATGGTGATTCTTCCGTATCCGTATACTCCTCGATTTCCACGTCACTGACGGCACAGCGCAACTCTTCCTGGTCGTCATCATCCATCATTGCGGTCACCAGTTGTCAGTTCTTGAAACCTTCAGGCAATAATGTTCACGATGGATACTATTAATACATTTTATGGGATAAAATCCATTTCGCTTCCATCAGACAAGAGACAACTCGATTTTAATATTTGTACGTGTGGGATCCGATGTGCGGTAAATTTCAGTTCGGGAGATGTTTTGCACGCTTATTACCCACTCTGACGATCGAATTTGCATAGTCCATGTTTTGCGGAGAGATACATAAACATATTGAGCATTCTCATGTAAATTTTTATGCATTATAAATCGGTGAATAAGTGGAGGATGAATGTGATATTCTATTGAATTCGTCAGGAATTTGTTGTGAGCGCAGTATTAAGGAATTCAAACTTGCTGCGAAAGATTCGGAATGCCGAGCTTTCAATAACAAAAACGATTTTATTCGGAAAATAATGTGACCATACGGATGACTTAATTAATAAATGATTAACGGTTTCAAGAGGTTCTAGAAAAATAGAATTTCGCTATAAATTTCATTTTTTATTTAAACGAGAAAAGCAATCGAATCATCTGGAAACCCTCAATTTCCAATCCAAGTAATACACTATGAATAGAATATTATAAAAATTGAATTTGGTTCTACAAAAAAAATTCAGATAAATATTTGAATGGGCTAAAATAAAAATCTCTTTCATTTAATTCTCTGGAATAAATTTGTACGATAAAAATAATCTATTCTCTCTACCCACCGAGCTTACAACGCGATAAAAAAAAATAAACGATAATAGGATTAATTTAATGACATAAATACGAGAAAAAAGTCAGACCGATGTCACTCTGCTAAATATAGTGGTCCAGGAAAAGAATTGTGAATCAAAAAGTCTAAAATAATTTCCTCTACGTACCCCTGAACTTTAATCTCAAAATCCCAAAAAAATATCTCCGTATATATTATTGAGCATGAAATTCTCATCAGCGCCAGAATAAAGTGGTAAAAAAATACTTGGAAATCGCTGGCAATAAAAAAAAAGTTCTTTCAAAAATATAACGCATAATTCAGCCTCGGAGTGTGCCAATCTAATAATAAAACGGGAGATAAAAAAAACGCGCATTCTTTCCAGAGAATGGATAATTTACCCGCACTCTTCCGGCCTCCAAGCATTACATATTGATTCGCAGCCGGCATTTGAGGTATGCCGATGAGATATATAGGAGTAGCCCCTGTTTGCGTTCCTCCCAATTAATCCCCACATTTCTCCGTTTCCACTCGAAACCACTCGATCAAAAAAAAAAAAAAATTCCGCGTCAAGATCAAGTGACTGATCCCGAAAGAATTTATATAAAAAATATTGACCAAAAATTGAGCATGAAAAAAATGCACTTATCCTAGTGTACCACTTCGTTCTTTAATTTCTGGTGGAGTTAATGCAATTGTTCTTTTTGTTTTTATTATGTTCTGATAAATTTCGCCATGATATGTAGAGGTACAATCGAGAAAAGTGCAAAGAGAGAAATTGGCGGAAAAAATTTCATTACCGCAATAGAAATTCGATAGAAGCGAGAAGAAATAACGCACGTGTACATTATCTGGCTGCACTGGACTGTTAAATATTTCTTGCGACTGCAGTCACAAAGTTATATGAGTTTGAATGAAATTGCAACTAAAAACGATTATTAAAAGCTTCATTTGACGTGAAAATTCAACAAAATGGGAATTTCATGTTAGAACATAATTGATTTTTTAATAGAATGGAAATTCAAAGAATTGACTACGTGAATTTTCCACATTTTCACGATGGTTTTGCATTGCCATATCAAAAACTCAGGTTTGAAAACGCCAGTAATAATTTCCCCTAAATATTAAATCCCTTAAAAATTCAAGCTTTCCTTGAAAAATGAATTCCTATTCAAATTGAATTGAATTTAATTATCAAGATAAATAAAAATGTAGAACACTTTGAATAAGAATTGAATTCGACATTATATAATTAAACGCTCCTATAACCGTCAATCAATCTGAAAATTCAAAAAATGATTAAGAACGCAATTGGAAAAGCCTCCACCAGTGGTCGAAAAGTAATGAGCCAATAAAAAAATGTTTTTCAAAGTTTTCCAGTAAAAACGACGACTAAAAACAAATTCCCTGAAGATTTTCAATCGAGCGATAAAACGATGCACGTGTGCATCTCGAAGATTGCCACCCCCTGGCCGTGGCGCCCATCCCTACGCATATATTGTCTCCCACAGCATCAAAATTATAGCTTTCAAGGGCATCTGTCCAATATCGTACACTAAACGAGGGAAAATAACTTTCAATGGCGCCTCACCGTCGCCACATAATCCATCAAAGTCTATGTAGAAACTGCGTGCTCTATCCTGAGTGTCGAGATACCTCTCAGACTAAAATGACTAAAATTTCCGATTTTCTGGTTACGAAACATTTCCAAGGATTTGTCACGATTTTATTGCCCCATAAAATGTGACAAAATGCAATAAACCCTTTCACATCGTGATGAAACCGTGGGAAATTATCAATTAGATTGAAAAATACAGATAGACAATTACCTTATTTTCTGATGAACCTAACCTGACACCGCCCCAACTGGGATGCTGGCCTCCAGACTCCTCTCCACCGCTGTTCCAATCCCCTGTTCTATCCCCCCAATGCCCGACTATTTCCACGTTCAAACCACTGGCTTTATAATTGACGTATTTACGGTGCAATTAGTTGACGGCCAATTGAAAGAATGTGCTCAATTGAATCAAACGGCGTCACATTTCGCTTCGAGTCCATCGATGCTTCCCCGGGATACTATTATCTTTTTTACTTGTTTCCTGTTTTTTCTCTTCTTTAAAAAAAAAATTTTTCTCTCTTCGCTCGCTGCCACTTGCTGCCCCCTTTTCGTGGAAATAGCGGTGACAATGCGCAGGTCTTGGCGCATGAGTGGTACACACAAGTAACATGCGCGGTTGTTCAAACTGTTGGCAATTATTTGGGGGTTTTTCGGTGAGAGAGATTAATGGATAATTGGGATATGTCAAGATATAGGAATTATATGCGGCAGTTTTATTCGTGTTTTCGTCGAATGCGTTTTGAGACTTATTTTATGTTATTCTGATGATTTTTTGGGGGAAGGTTGGGGTAAAAAGACGTTTTTTTATAGGATTTTGGGGTATTTTATGCTTTATCTCTGAGGGTCGTGAGGATTTGAGGGGGAATTATTCTATTGTATTCTTTGAAATCATAGGGAGAACCATTGATGGAAAATATTTTATGTGTCGCGTTCGGAGAAATAACATTATTAATAAAAAAGTAAGATAGGTGAATCATCTCTTCGGTGAGTTTTTTAATGAAATTTTTGTTAATATTTTGTTTTCCCAGATAATATGGAAAGAAAATTTACTATCTCTCTGAGTCCTGAGATTTATGAAAAAAATAGAGTACTTGAACGAAATAGTCAGGGATTGAAACTCTCATTACCCAATCCATGGATTTTTCATTTAAATTCCATGTCAATATTTAATTACTAATGATTCATTCACAATGTAAAGCCCAGCGATTAAAAACAAAAACAAATTAATGCGTCAATTTACCGCCTTTACCACTTTATTACAGAGTTGATTAATAAAAATTAACTTCGGTATATTATAGAAAGCAATATTTTTAAAAAAAGTTACTGGTCCGAAAAGAATATAATATAACCCCAGTGATCGACTGCATAATTGTTTTAAACAATATCATGAATAAAATATAAAAAAATCACTTAAAATTTTTGTTAATCTTCATTGATTGTCAAATTATTATCGAGATAATTAACTCTCCAGCTGGAGAGAATTTGTTCATTACCCCATAACATATACCCCCGAGAAAAATAGTAGCTTCAAGGTATATATCACATACATCATACATATGTAATGAACTTCTGGGGCTACCAAAATTATTGTAATCATTATATTTATTATTGTATACATTATTATACAACACAACCTGATAGTGCATAGAACTATAAATATCTAAATATATTTTTTTTTCTGGGAGAAAAATGATGATATATATACATATTAATATATGGTGATTTGATGAAGCATTGAATGTGGCTTTTGAGCTGAAGAATAATTGAGGCCGCCCTCCCGCAAAGGCCGTTGATAAGGCAATTTTTTTGAGTAGATGGAGAAGATGTAGGGATTTCCTCGGAGGTGAAGCGAGGAAAAGCGGGTCTCCCCTGAACGATAACTGGTGGCGTCGACCCGACGGCTCGTACACAATCGGTTGGAGCATCCAATGCAAGGAGTCTCCAGTTGGTTCAAGTGAGGCTCAGTTGGCGCGCGGCATTCAAGTGAGACGGCTCGCGCTCACTCCACCACTTCATTGTGGATTATCAATTTTTTTTTACCCCCTCAAGTATTTTCTCACTCCACGCAAGTGCTTATCACTCAAACATTCAACACCCGAGAGCTAAACCACAACTAAATAATAAATAAGAAAATTGAAAAAGTCAACATTGAAAAAATTCAATTGCCCAAACTGACTCAGAACATGACTAACATATAGAGCGCTCACGAGGAGTTCTATTGGTTGTGATTAATGAGATAATTTATCGATTTTTTTTTTTTTGCACGCTGATGTGATCTGCGTCTCTGGGACGCGGGGACTAAATTAATTTGAGCTGGTGAATGAGTTGATATTCAGGTGGGGAAATTTAGTGCTGGACAAACAGGATCGATTGAGTGGCGATGTGAGATGCATCGATGAGGGCCGAAAAACAAATAAGCGGACTTTTGGAGGTTGTTGGACATTAACGAATATCGAGATATCGGAGATTGACATGCGGGTGATTGGACGGAAAATAAGAAACTGAGACGAGGTAAGGAATTTTTTGTATTGATGGTCGATTATTCATGCAATTGGTTTAGCGGAGTTGCCGCAGTTTCCAGTCACTTTCGTGGGAAATTTCTCGAGTTTTCACCCTCTTTCCTGAATTCAGTTAAAGTTTATTGAGTTTATTTTCGGTGCAGACGACTTTTTCAACGAGTCCCTTTCGTCTTTTTATGTCCTTTTGGTCGAGAATATTTTTCATTTCTTGTGTTGTTATCGAGGGGAAACCATTCGTGTGGCAATCGTTGTTTTTTCATGATTATGTTATTGAGTGGTACGTAATTTGTTACTAGTTCTGGAAGTTATTTCGAAGAGGAAAATTCATTGTTTACTGATTGTTTATGAGAAAGGGGTATTCATTTTTTTCTGGAGTTTTTACGAGTGGAAATCTCAACTGTGAAGTTTGACTAAACGCATTAGACTTTTTTTAACTTATGACAGTTCGTAATTTGTTCGGACAAATAGTGGAAACAGAAAGCTTTTAGTTTATAGTTCCATGAGAATGAATAAAATCCAGGAAAAGTTGGGAAATTACATCCAGGAATTTTTAATTCATTAACTATCTCAGTCTTTATTTATTAGATATTGATTTGAATGTCCAGATTTTTTGGGCTTCGGCTGTTTAAACATTTGGGAAAAATCATCTCCCAAAATTAATTTCTGCATTTTTTCTTTCAAATTTTTCTTATGAATTAAACAATTTCTACAATATTTACTTGAAATTCCAAAAACAATTTTTCAATATCCGTTCTTTCGTTGTGTATTTAATTAGCATGCAATAAATTGCAATTTTGAATGCAATTGGCTTAATGTTCCCGACTCGTCGAATGAGTTAAATTCCCAACTTTTGTGGAGGGATTCCTCCTAAATGTATGCATTCTCACGAGAATTAGTTAGTACAACAGTGTTTCACCCCCTGTGTGTCAAACAGATGTAAACATTGAGCATGGACTCCTCGATATTCGCACATACGATTTGGCGACCTAGAGGGCCATGCGATTGCTAGAGCGTTATGCGACTGATCGATTGAATCCATAATCTCGACCTTGCGGTGCACCGAATCGATTTTACGGTACACAGCGACAGTAGTACTGGCGGGGATTTAATCAGACGTGGTTCACTGACTCTATCAATTATTCGTCTTTAAAGATGCCCCACACCCTTCCCCCAAAAATTCACGATTTATCATTTTCCTGGTAAATTTCCGATGAGACTGACGTGAAAAAAGTCATTCAACATTTTTGCGTTTTGTTATTATTTAATTATTTAATAGCTCACGAAGTTTCGTGGTGGTGCGATAATTTCCATGCATTTTTGTCTACAATTCTCTGAATCTTTTTAAAAGTTCGGGAAAAACGCAGGAAAATGGTCGCACCACCTTCAAACTTCGTGACTCATTAAATAATAACAAAATGAAAAAACATTATATTTTTTTACGGCATTCCCATCGATAATTTGTCGGAAACATTTTGAAAAACGTCAATCTTTGCTCGAAGGGTGTCAAAAATCCTTAAAGTATTCTTTTTAAAAAATTATATCTCTACATTCGAAAATTCCACAATTTTCCGTTATTTTCCAAGCCCTTAAAAATAATATTTAATAAAAAATCTACGAAGTATTTTTTTGGAATCGACGAAAATTTCAGTAGCATTTAACATGCAATTGGTAAGACGGAATTTTAAATTAAAATTGTTATTATCAATTATGACTCTTCATGGAAAACCTGAGGTTCATTCAATTTTCGCGATGAACGGAATTTTCCAGTCGTCAAAAAAAAAAATGCTTCAAGTGTAAATTGACCTCAACGATATTAACTGCAGTCAATTGCAATTGCTAATTGAATAATATTTATTAGATTGCACAAGGAGAAAAATAATTACATTAGTCAAGTAAATTTAATTGGGGACGTTAAATAATTCACTAGAAGAATTTATTCTGAGTGTAAATTCTTGATAAATGATTGATCATGATAATAATTAATTTATAGTAGAGACCAATTGAAATATTGAACGTCCCATTGTTTCCTTTGTCTTGAAGAGTTTCAAGGTTTAAAAATGTGTCTGAATAAGCAAGAAGATAATCTACTATGCCCCAGTAGTTTTCAAGGCTTCAGTGGATTATTTCACTGATATCTATTATTGATATTTTCCAAATAATCGATAAATTATATTCATATTATTTAACATTATGTAGTCAATTCGTTTGCAATTATAGATTTATTTTTCATTACGAAACTCAGAATTTAGTTTGAGATAAATAAAACAGGGAATAACCGAATGACTAATGCGAACTAGAACTATTCAAACTCCAGTCCAACTCGTCATATATTTATTTAAATCGCATCTTCAGCAAGATCCATCAAAATTTCTAACAATAATAACCAACGAAATTTGCATCTTTATTACTTTATTCATTGTGCAAAACGAGAATAGATACATGACCCTGTGACGCGAGGCTTTCGAGCTTTTGAATTAACAAGCCTGACGAAAATACATGAAATTTTATTCCGAGCTTCCATTGTATCCAATCAATGGAAATCAAGATGGAAATCCAAGTGAAGCCTACGACTCCCAAATGGGATTTTTCTTCTTTGCTCTTTGGAGAATGGAAATGAAAAAAAATCAAACCGGATGGTGGAAAATAGAGAGCGGAAAAAAATGGGTTGGGGGAGACACTGAATTGGAGGGTGTGTTTGTTGGCACAGACTTCCGGTGTATTTTCTTTCACCGAATGTATCACTGTCCTTCTTATTTGTCGGGCTCACCTTGAACTCGTCATCCGGATTGATGATTTCGTCGGTTAGGTTTTTTAATCGTAACGATTGATCGGCAGATCTCTCGTCACGTCATTTCCTGAAAGGAGTGTGTATTGCACGAAGAAAATACTTCTGATTAGGAAAATTAAATTTATTATTGGACTTTTATCCTCATTATAGTCATGATTTCTATGATTTTTATCTAGGAATTTATCTAGGAATTTATCTAGGAATTCATTGTTTCAATTGTACATTAACATTAATATTTTTAAAATCATTCTTGAATTATTAATGGAAAAACTTAAAAATTCTTTCAACCTTTCATTTTTTTGATAATTCTTTTTTCTGGACAATTATCAACTGGATTGACATGAAAAAATATACAGTAGATAAGGGAATTTTACTCTACCGTTTTTGCGTTTTGTCATTTCATGGTGCGACTATTCTCATTTTGATGAATTTGTGTGGAAAGGCGGAAAATTCTCAATTTTTCTCATAATTCTTCAGTTATAAGCGCCCACACGCCTGAAACTTTCATCGCGCCTTATTGATACGGGGGGCTGAATGACAGATTGCGATTTTCACTTGGAAAAATGAAAGAAAGTGGGAGAAGTTAACTTATGGCTCCCACTGCGATCTGCTTTTTTGATGTTGCTCCGAGGGAGGATAGCACTCAAAGATTCGTGGATTTTTTATCTTCCACAGCTGAAAGACAAATACTGAGTGATATGGGGTGTGCATGCGTTCAGTGTGACGGGGGTTGATTTATTTTATGGAGGGATGGTGAATTTTCATCACCCATTTTTGAGTAGCAGAATGATTTTAATGGCCAACTGTATTTATACTGCCGAAACGGTTTATTCTGTTGGCCGTACCATATTTGATGCCAATGTACTTTCAATAAAATCAAATATTGCAGCAGACTGGATGTACTTGACACTCGATGAATCTGAATCTTTTTAAATCGCATAACTTAACAAATTGTACAATTAATCATTTTTTTTGTAATATCTCGTACAATTTTCCCAGATTTTTATAATCGAAAATTCAGAATTCTGAAAAAAAAAATTACCCCTCTCCATATAATAAAAATTCACATTAAATTGAAATTGAAATATATTCTAATTTTGATTTTCATTATTCATATTATATGAAAAAATAGAAGAAAACTGCAAAAAAAAAAGAAATGAATAATTCTTAATAAAATAAAGATTGGAAAAGATGCAGCTATGAATCGATACTTAAAATGGAGTTTTTTAGTAGAATTTAGTAGACTTTGGTCTTAATTAAAAAATCAATTTATCACCGAAAATGCGGAATTTCTACTGGGAAAAGTGGCTAACAAAAAAAAAAGTTTGTTGACACATAAACTTGCTTAGTAGACACTGAAAGCCTAGAGTATAAACGAGCCACACCGTCGCAATTAATCATCGATAACGTCTCCGTAGCCCCCTCATTAGTCCCATAATTCACAATTTCCCGGTTAAAAATAGTCAATTATAAATCGATTGAGAGGATCTTTTCTGCCCACAGTGAGTTGTAAAAACACTTGGTCTGCCTTTCTTCGTGTTACCGTCCTGTCAATAACACTGTAACCCTTGCATAATTACCTGGCTGGAGACCTTCGGAGGACAGTAATAATTTGTCATTGAAATTTAATCCAGTAGAAGGTGAGTGGGTGGGTTATGTACACAATTATCAGAATGAGTCCGGAATATCCGAAAACCCGTTGTCCCATTGGCAGTTCTATCTAAGCTGCGTTAAGTCTCCAAGCTTCTATTCCCTTTTGCCTCGAAACCAAGGGGATTAGTTGAGAATACCTCGGTCTTCAGTCCAGTGGCTTCAAACATCCACCAAATTCGTTGGTATCATAATTTCTCGTGGCTTAAAGATGTTCGGGAGGTTTTATCTCGACCATGACACACTTTTCGGTTCTATTGTCGCACTGTTAGGAAATTGTCCTTGAAATTTCCAGCAGAAAAATTCGAAGTTTATCAGGAATTTATATGGAATTTAGATTATCCTTTTTAATGACTATTGAGTAGTTTGACATGAGTTTTTATTATATGTTGGTAGTAAAAAAATAGTTCTACTTGGGAGTAGATTGAGTGATTTAATAGACTGCGAAATTTCTTGAAATTCCAATCGCGAATCACGAGAAATTTTAATTATACTAAATTTTTCGTTTATTTTGGAAATTCAGAAATCAGAAATCATCAGAAATCATCAGAAATCATCAGAATTAAGTCAGAGGATTAATGGATTCGATAATGAAATATTCTGCAGAAATTTCCTGTCACTTTGTCGTTGGGAAAAATTGCAATTTTCGAAATTTCGCAAATCAAGAATTTTTCCCATTTCATTTTTATCGAATTTCAAAAATTCTTAGAATATTATTACAATGAATGAATGAGTAAATGAATCGTAAATGAAGCGGGTAAACAAAAAATATTATTATGAAATTAACAGGCGCCTGATTCGGTATAAATAACTCATTAAAAAAAATATTTTTCCGTACTGCATCCTACGATCTCTCGTATGGGAATTCGCACTACATCCTTCCCAAACTCGGAAACTTGAAAATCGCTACGGAAAAATAATATCCGGACTGTTGGGATGGAATTTTTTTACTCGTATGGAGTTTGGCGAGGCGGCCAACCACACGAGTAAAAAAATTCCATTCCAACAATCCAGAAATATACGATAAAAAAGAAATGAGTGGAACGGAATTGTGTGTCGAGGTATAATTCCATAGAGGAAATTAATGTTTCTAACACAAAAATTCTTAGTGTCACGTGATAATTTTATTAAGATTAAATAAACTTTTGAACTAACAGAATTGTTGTAATTTGGTTCTGTAATAACCATGACATGTTGGGATAAAAGTTCCAAGGGAAGGGGGAGGGAGGCTCGACCATTTCGTAACACAAAAGTCTGCAGCAGAAATTTTCGGGCTCCGATTCCGACTCGGAGTCCATTATGTTCCATTAGCCCTTGATACTTTCAAAAAACAAAGTTGAAAGAGACAAATGGAGGCATTTCGATATCCTTGAAGTTAATTCGTGTGGGTTGCCTCCTGAGGACTTCTCGATTTGCTTTCAGTTGGGATCCATCGAATTATTTCGAATGTACTTATGTCGATGACAGGAGGAAAAACATTAGCACTTTATCGTACACAGTCATCTGCAAATGGTTTTCTCCAGGAAATGACAGAATTTAGATATGAAAGTTTCAGAGTATAACCAGGAAGGTACAGTACTTCTGGTTTTAATGCTAATTTATTTTTATTGAGAGAAAATTCATGTACCGAAAGAAATTTCTTTATTGCGTTTTCATTCTGATAATCGGGCACTGATAAATTAAATATTTCATCGTTAATTGTTTAAATAATCTCAGAAACAATGAAATGCTTTATTCTGCAATTCAATTATTCCGTGAAAATGACAAAAAATCAAGAGAACCTGGGAATAAATCGATAACTCATAACGGATTTATGGAATTTTCCGTTTTTTCGTCAGGAACGTATACCACGTGTGGTTTTGATGCTGATGCATTCTCGCTGCAATTAAATTCACACATGGCGATTTATTTCCCAGGGAAATATTAGGACTATAATTTTCGGCGTATTCCTGAGAGAAACCACGGAAAAGCTGGAAAAATTCGGCCACCAGCCTGAGAGTTTTTTTTATGGGGTGTTGTCCCCTTTTCCGGTGCTGTGGGAAAATTTTTCTCGAAAATTTCTCTCCATGTCCTGAAATTATGGGATCATACCGGAAATGACTGGATTTTGTGGGTTTAGAGTGCGAAAATGGTAAAACGGTGTTAAGGATTTTTCGTAAATAACTTTTGCACTCCTAATTCTAATAAACAGAGAGTAAATAAAAAGTACTCTGAGCAGTCAGAAAAAAAATTAATTCCTATATGAATATTGAAATTTGAAATTTCCTCGGCAGAAATTATCCCCTTTTTCATGCACAAAAATTCACTAGATTCAATTGAAAATTACGCAAAAAATTACAATTTCAGTTCAACACTATGTAATATATTCTCACATATATGTTATAATTATTTTGAAAATCATATACATATTAAAAAATTTTCCAAAATCAACTTTTCTCTGCTGAGCTCAATTTATGAATTCAGCACTTTCGTGTTACACTAACAAACATTCATAAACATACATACCTATATTAAATATATTATTCTAGATTATTATTTATTACATTTTACTTATTTATGGAATCCGTTTTTTGCATGTGTCACCCCCTGCTTCTGAATGACAAAACATCACGGTAAATTTTGTAAAAAATTCTTTGTGTATTGCATTCCTGAATCTCTGAATTTATACCGATCATCCTTTGATAAAGCCAAATCAGACAAAATAGTGGAATTCAGCGGCGAATGAAACCGTCATAGTTGCATTAATGTTCGAGTTTTAATGTTGAGGGATAAAGTGAGGAAGTTGGTGTGCGTGATCGAGCAACTTTCCTCTTTCCTCTAGTCTCTCGTCTCCTTTCCTCTCCTTGACTGAGGTAATACCTACCGTGAACCCGCGATTCCCTCGTTATCGTTATTATCGTTATTTCACCAGTCTGTCTTGATTAACCCAATTCGCTCTTTGCCGTGTCTCACCTTTCTGCGATATGCCCCTTGCACTCTCACTGGTTGATTACTTTCCGGCTCAAATTAATCTCAGAGCCATCGAACCCGGGAATTCAACCCCAAATTGATTGTATCACCTTTCCCACTGGGATAACAAAATTTTGAAACTAAATATTTCTGGAGAGACATCCGCAAAAAATGGAGTTTCAAATTTTAATTATAAACTTCATTAATTTTACGGGGTAATCCTAGATGCAGCTGCTCTTGTCTACTGACCACAGCCAATGTTAGGGAATTCTCTGTTATCAAATTTTCAACGTTGTTTCCAACTGGATTTACCGGGGAATTGCTGAGTGGTTGTGGTTAACAGGAATTCGTCCTATTTTTCATTCTCAAGTCAACGATTTCAGGAGTTTTAGAGAGTGATGGTCCCGTATGCAGATTATTCTTGACGTTTATAACAACTAGTCCACGAATTTTCATCCACGCAAACGAGACTTTTGTTGCAAACGCGAAAATTCATTATCAATTACATTTTTTTCTGTATAACTTGTCATGTCTAATGAATATTTTTTTTTTTAAATAGATTCCGAATTTTTATTGAATTTTTTTCTTGTACATGATCACTGGAGTGTAAGTTGGGACATGGCTGGAAGACGCGTGGGAGCATCAGGTTGGCTTCTGAGTGGTTGTGTAGAGAACCTTGCGTAGGGCTTCTTAAGAACTTTATGCAATTTTTATTTAACATTATCCTGCGTTTACTGTACGGAGCTAGACAATCTCACACTAATAATGGATGTCAGTCTTGACGAGGGTGACAACGAAAATCTGATGAAGTTCACACTGCCAAGGTTCATTCATTTTCTATTCTCAAAGTATTCTCAAAGTACTTTCACAAAATAATCAATGTTACTTTCATGAAAATTCAACATGAAAAATATTAATGATTTTATAAATATTCACAATTCAGGAAAATTCGTTTGAAGTTTCAATTTTTTTAGTTTATCGACCTGATAATTGATAATTACCAGGATATTCCCGAAATTAAATGATTCATCAACCACGAATCGTTGAAAATTTTCAGTTTTTTTTCCTCGAACTGTTAAGAGTAATTTTCAAATTTTGCAGGACAAAAAAATGAGATGAGAGTTAAAAAATCTAGGGTAGAAGAGGATTAATTTAAAACAATATTCTCAGCCAGTGGAACGACCGCAAGTACAGTCCTAAAACTAATGTCGACGTGCAAAATAAAAATTCCTCGATTCCTGGATTATCTCGATAAAAAACAGTTTATCCAGAGTATTCCTCACTCCCGCATGTTGGTGCCGCGTGTCATGGAAAAAACGAGAGAAAAACCCCTTGGGCTCTAAACGCCTGGACAATCTTGCTGAAGGGGATTGTAACGGTCTCGTTGAAATTGAAACTTGGCTTGATAGCTATCCTTGGTATGACAGCAAGATAAAGCTCGTGAGAAAGTGCCGGAGTGTAACACCCGACATAACTGTTATATTTTACGATCCGACAAGAGCTCCATTGAATCCCCTATCCATAGTCAAAAATGTTTTGTATTTCTGGGCCACCAAAACGAGGCTTCAGCATTTTTCATGAATTTTTTGATGAATGTCGTTTTTTTTTGGATTTTCACGGAGAGAATTCCATAACAAAACACCCCCTAAAAAATCCATGGAAAAAATTATTTCTTTTTTTGAAATTTGAATCACCAAGATATCTGAATTTTTAATTATGTAAATTTGAATTAAATATCAATTCTAACAAATCACAAATTTCTTATTCATCTGAATCTCTCATTTATCTTAAAAATTCCAGACAATCGGGTCTTTCAGGTTCCATAATAAGTGACGATCCCAAAAAAAATGAAATTCAACATGACTTTTTGAAAGACAATTGACTTTTCAACATTTTCACGGGTTTTAAAATTGAATACCTCTGGAATCTATGCAATAAAAATATTGAATTGTACTGAAAATTCCAACCAAAGAATTTCGACGTGTAATTAAATTCCGTTTCGTAATGACAATGAGATTTTCGCTTGAGATAATGGCGAATATACTGGGGGTCTAACCGACGTGTCCTCGGGTAATTAATCTCAGCGTCACCCTCTGGAGGGAATTAATCGCCTTTAATCAAGTCACTGTTTCTATACCGAGACGGCTTTAGGGCACTCGACAATACTTTTTTTGTGTCCCTCCCACCCATATCTCCGATTAATTCCCATAAAAATAACGAAATGGAGTCACAGAAATGGGAGGGAATTAAATGAAAACGGTTGAGATTACATTTGTCTTTCGATGTTTTGCGAAATAATTGGCCGTGATGAGAGGAATGTTCCTTTATGCGGAAAGGGGCGATCACGGTTGGATGGAAATTGAAACTTCAGAGAAAGTTCAGGAATAATTTTCAGGGGAGATGCTTAATTTGATTAAGGGTGAAAAGACTCCCGTAATTTGAGGTTTCATTGCGTATTTAAGGGATTCGCCGATGTCTGAGCGGTGAAGAGATGATAATTCAGAAGTGAAATGACAAAATGAGAAGAATTTCGCATTTCGGGTTAATATTGATTCATTTCATAACAAAGATGGATTTCTCTCAAAAAGTTTGAACACTTTCACCAGAATCTAAATTTAACTTTTTCTGCTGCTGCCCTTTTGGAGCTAATTAAAATTATCGAATTAATATCACTCACTGGTCGTGGAAACTGTGATGGAGGGGGTGGGAGTCGCGGAATATCAGGGACACCAGATTTTACCTCACGAGTATTTATCGATGTATTTATCTCCTTGATGTTTCTGCCTCACTTCTCTCTTCATTTTCTTTTTAAAATAAGAGGACACGACTGGTTGCTGAAAACTTATGGGGGAGTTAAAATATACGTTTACCTCAACTAGGTAATTTAAGCATTTCTCATTTCACTGCATCAGGCTATTTTTTGCTCAAAATTAAAAACTCAAAATATGACGGGAAATAGAAAATTACATGAAAAGCGTGCGGAGAAAATTCTTAAAATGACTGCACCCCAAAGACCACTGGAGTCAGAATGAATTTTTTCCACTTACTTCTCATGAACTTTTAATGAAATTGTTCATCGAAAATTTCTTTGTGAATTATTCTCATAACATTCTCCTAATGCTTGCTAAAAATTCGACGCATTGTTGCCATCCCCAAAGGGTTGAATTCAACTACAGTGCGGCTTATGAAAAAATGAGAGAACATGTTCTCTCCCACAAAACCCGTATTTCTTCAGACGCTAAAAAAACCTCTAATTAAATTTACATTTTTATTTCCAGTGAGGGAAAAATGCCTTCACCGAAGGAAACAAGAGTTTTATTTTTCTCCCGGTTGGAGTGAAGTTAATTAATGAGAATAAAAGTTCATTATTCTTCTGGCCCGTTAAAAATTCATGGGGAAATTTTTTTTTTCACACCGCGAGGGAAAACCGTGAATTTTCGCCTCTTTGCTATTTTTCTTTTCAAGTAACATAAATGCCATTGCTCTATGGTTTCTCATGTACTTGCGTTTCTCTCGCAGGTTTAGAGGGTAGGTAATTTAGATTCACCCCTTCGTGAAAATTCAGGACGCCACTTATCTCTGCAAAGAGGGCGTCAAAACCAGGGCATTCCTTTTTTCGTAAATAGCATGGTAATACATCATTTAGGAGAAGGTCCTTGGAATTTTTTCTCAGCTTTTCCCGTGTAATCTCACGGGCGTGATTCTCCTTACTAATGAGATAACTAAGAATGTATACACCAAATGTAAAAAACCAAAGATAAGGCGGGAGAAGGTCATGGGGAACAACTTTTTCCTCCATTTGTTATTTAACGCAAATGGAGCACTGGATGGTACGTCAGTTCATTGGGAATTTTTTCCGCTCCTGAGTGATTGTCGTTGGTAATATACCGTTACAAACAAAATTAATTTCCTGAAATATTCATTAACAATTATGGGAATTACTTGGAAAATTAGATATAGAAATTACCGATCGCTTTAAAAGTTTCTCAGGTTTGTAAGGGAATCGGGTAAATTATCCTCAGTCATATTTCGCTGTGGAAAAAATACATAATTTTCAGGGAATATTTTACTCCTTTTAGGGGATCACTCAATTCGATTCAGGGGGAAATAAAACAGTTATAAAAAGTAATGGGAGCAAGTGGATTTTCCACACAAGGGAGTTTTCGAGAGATATGTCTCAATCTAAGAGAGATGATAAAATTTTATATATATTTTTATAGCGCAAACTCCACTGTGCAGAAAGGACTTGACGAAAATTTTGATATTCTCTTAGATTCAAGGATATATATCTGTAAAAACCCAATGCGAAACAAATTCTGGGGTTTATTAATTTTCCAATAAAATTTATAGAATTTAATCCGAAAAAAATCAGAAGTTTCAAATTTCATTGAAAATAAAAATTAATTATGGAATCCTCACCCTCGTGAAATTCTTGAGTTAAAAAAATTTTTTAATATAAAAATTTGTCTTTGAAATTTCCAGATTATCCAAAATCCCAAAATTTTAAGAATTGAATCCTCAATTTAAAAACCGCGAGTTCCACCATTAAAGACCGTGAGTTTTCACGAGCCGATAAATATTTAGTACCTAAGAGTCAAACTTTAATTTGAACCAGTTGTCAACATCCAACCCTGAACATTAAATGAAGCATAAAAATAAACAATGGGAGTAATCCGGAATAAGAGCATGACAACTTATTCACGAGCAATTGTCTCTCTTCTATTTCTAGGGACCGGGAATAATGGAGTAACCGAAAACGTCAGTACGAAGCCACGACTGGCCCTCGGATTGGTACGATTAAAGTGAAGATAAAAAGAGAAGTTGAAATTGAAAATAAGGAGATAAGGAGAATTCCAGTGGTTGAAAAGGAGATGGAGAAGTGCGGAGAGTTGCCAAAACGGGATTGGGGCCAGCGGTTGAGTCTGCGGGGAAGCCGAAGGAGCCATCAGGTAACCGTTAATTGTCAATCCTTATCGATTTCTAGTTTGATTGCACATGTGTTCCTGAAAAAACACCAACCGAGATGGACCTCGCGAGATGATTATTTCACGGAATGTCTCCTCAGTCGACGACGCTCAGCAAATGTTTAAATTGGATCGAGTCTTTCTGCATTCCACACCATCAACTCACGTTTCAATTCGATAAAAAAAAACCAATTCAATTATTTATGAACCTGATATTGCCATTGATTAATTCAATAATTCGATAATCATTGAATCAGTTGAATGTTGATTAAAAAATTCAATATCATGGATTATTTCCCTTATTCTTATTTACTCTTCCCTATTTTGGATCAGATATTCCATCAATTCATAAATGGAAATGGAATGAGTATTTGAAAATTTCAGTGCAGGGCAACGTAAAAATTGTATAGTCGCGTAATTAAGTGAAGTAGATTTTGAATTGATCTAGCGAATTACAAGATCAATCGGAGGATTGGTTTTCATTTGAAAATACAATACTTATCGTTATCATAAATCCTCAGTAAATACTTCAGAGGAAAAAATTCTCAAACATGAAATCCATTTTTTCTCTCGATAACATCTATTTTTATTCTCGTGCATTGAACATCGAGTTTCAAGAAGAATCATACTACTTGAATCGATTCCGTCTCTTCTCAAATACTCGACAAATAACAAATTCTATTTCAGGAGAGGGAAGATGGCTCACGATTACGAGAGAAAAATTGTGTTCGTAAATTCTCGTGGGCTTGATGTACTCAGGACTGAAAACCCTAGAACGGTGGAGTCACTACCTCGTCCTCGTCTGATAAGTCTGAACCCGATTAAGCTACGTACGATAAGTTGATTAGAGTCGTTTCTCGTTCGTCGAGTGGTGAACGTAATAGAAAGCATTACAAAAATCCCCTATCCAATGCGTCAAGAACCCGTGTTTTTTCATTTTTCATTACCAATAATTGACTCCATTTTGAAGAAGCTCATCTGCTTAATCATTTTGAAAAAGAAAAAAAATGGATTCGGTATTTCCTAGATAACTTCACTACAACACTTGGTTTAACGTTCTTTAAAAATATATTGTCGTTAAAAATACTTTTCTGAACTTTTAAGAATGGAAGAGAACAAAAAAATAAAAATCCTGGGGAACAACCCAAATGGCAGTTTGAAATTTTCTTTTCGAGTACGCCGTAGCAAAACTTATTTTTATGTGTAGATACATAAAAAAGAATATTTTTTTTAAAGCTAAGAAAATTTTCGACGAAAGCTATGGGTTTGTTTTTTTTGTCCTATAACATCTCTTAATTCAATTTAAGAAAACATTTTAGAGGATAAAACAACAAAACTTTGATATCTCCGCCAATCATTGAGATAGAGACCCCCGCCTGTTTATTTTCCTTCATTTAGATTATACTTTTCAATGAAAAAAAAGAAAAAACAACCAAAAAACTTTTGATTGAATTTGAAATCCCGAATCATACTGATAATTGGTGAAATGACACGATGAAAGTAGCTCTGTTACAAAAAAAAATCGGCGCTTTATTGACAATTTTTTGGGTTAATATTTTTCTAGTGGTCACAATATTGCGATGGTGGGCGTTAATATAGCCCTGCACGATGGGTAGGCGAATCGATTTACGCAGTACGTACCAACGCTAACGAGTACCAATTGTTCACTCGGTAAATCGAAGGCGCGTGGGATAGCTACGAGAATATCACTTATGATCGAGAATCCATTACGTACTCCGAGATTATAAATTCACCGGGAAATGACTGAAATTTTGCACAGCAATCGATAAAACGAATGAAAAATTGTACGCACGAAAAAGAAGTGATTACAAAAAATTTCGCAAAAAGTACACGGTAAAATTGAAACAAGCGTGATAATACACTTACTTCAAGTGAATTTTATACTTGATTTGCTACTGAAACAATGAAATAATCTAAAGGAATACTCAAATATTTGCAGCCTTGAGTATAAATTGCGGGAATACGGAATACTTCGGAAGGCAAGACTTTACCTTGCGGAATTTCTTTCGATAAAAAAAATTGAAAGACAAAAAATAATAACTTACAACGGGGGATAAAATACCTCGGAGGAAAAAATTGAAATATGGACCAGAGTCATATCGAATATGAAATTCTTCCCAACTGTCTTCAGCTTCAAAATTGCGAAATTCTTCAATATCGTCGAGCATCAGCGAACTTCTTCTTTATGATAGAGATGTAGATCCCCAGGAAACAATACAAGGGCGTAGACTTGGAAAAATGAAGCGTTCGATCTAGATGGGATCGATTTTACCAAGTGCCTCGTTATAATTGCGGAATTCAGAGCGGCTAGTTGAATTGATAACGTGATTATCGAGACATCTGCCTCGTCCGTATGCCCATTTCCTCGTTTCCCTGACACTCAATTTTTTTTTATTCGTGATATGATTAATTTTCATTGTCTCAATCGGTAAAGGTCATCGAGTTTTGCGAATTTTTTTACGTTCATTTTCACGCTTATCAGGATAATGAGGTATTCATGATGGAGAATTTCCAGTCATTGTTCAGCCATGAGGACTGGAGTGACTCAGGGGCCAGCTTAATGCCATCTTGATAAATTCTTTCTTCACTTCAGTCAAGAGATCCACTCGAGATGATTTTTCTTTTCGGTATGACTTTCAATTGAAATAAATCTGTCATTTTGGAAAATTTTATTCGATCTTATTCAATTTTACTTCGTGATATTTTTTAATTTCCCCTGCTTTATACGATTGATGCAATTTTTTAAATAAATATCTCTACGCGAAGCGCACTGTAAATAATCTACACTTGAAAAAATACTATCGTTTTTTTTCTCTGGAATTGCAAATAATTTCTATTTTCGTACAAATTTTTATTCATTTCATTTTGAATAGAAATTTAATTCGGAGTTAGGAATATAAATAAAACAATCTGATTTTTACTTGCAAACGGAAATTTTGTAATCGTCCGATTTTCAGATTTTCTAATTTGACTTGGATTGAGCACTATGTGTGCATGTGTGTGTATGACTGAAATTTCCAGAAATAAATTCAGCCCTAAAATCATCATCCCCGAAGATATTTACAATGAGGATAAAATTACTCAATCCAATCGACTGACTATAGGCAACTGGCGACCTAATAGAAATTGTTTACTCATTAGTGACGTTGCACCCGAGGGTTCTGCTTATGTGATTGCATTAAGTAAATGTATATAAACACCGACCTCACACACAAGTGCTGAATACTCAGCACATAACCAAGACTACTCGTACATAGGTATCGAACATTGGGAGATGTGATGAGCAGAATGACCGCAGTGTTGTCGGGAAATAACATGTGCTTGTGTTCACACTGGATGAACTATTTTTTCGTTTCGGTTATTCCTGTCCCACAAACCTGTCCAGCCTTTCACTGAGAAAATTTGTTTCATTTAATTCGGTATATGTTACTGCTGTTTCCACATTTTTTCCCATTTGTTTTCACCAATTGTCCACGGGGCTGTTTATATGTCAGCCGTTTGTGTCCAGTCGCACGTGAAGAACGGCTTTTTCCATTGGTTGCCACTTTTTTTTTTTAAACTTTATGAGTGATGTCCATTTTTTTACCACTCGGCGGATTCAATAAAAGAGTTTATTGTAATGTTGACGGATTCTTTATTCAATGTTATTTCAGAAGAAGGGGAGGGGGGGCAGGTGGGAGAATTAAATTCTCGGGAATTTTCATTTTTTTTTCTATTTCTATGAAGTTCCATTTCTTTTCCTACAAGATCTCGATGATATCTGAGTATATTAGTTAGAAGATGAATAAAAGGGTGAAAATTCACTTGGGGACAGAAAATTCTCAGGTTTCCGTCAAATAAATAAAATAATTGAGTTTATATCAAATGCATTTCATTTTATTTTATATTATAATACATTTATTAGAATATCTTTTAATTTTGATGAAATTATTTATAACAATTGATTGATAACGATTCAGAAAAATTAAGAGTCGACTTCTGCATCTTTTGCACAGATAATGCAATTTGTTAGACTAAATAAAAAAACATGGATAAACAGTAGTAATATGATGGATGGAGAAAGTAAATCGAAAAACTGAATTAACTTGGTACAATCGAGGAAATGGGCAAGTGAAATTTCTGGAGGGAAATAAATTTTTTTCTTTGCGTGAAGATTTGCTCGGAAGGGTCAATTCCCCTTTTCAAGAAGTTGTACCTTCACATTTCAGGTTTACTGAGCAGCCTGCCACTTTCAGGACTCTGTAAAACACAAATTTCTACGTAATTCACCGGAGGGGCACTCTCTCTAAACTTTTCCACTCCCTTGCAATTTCAAACTGGTGATTCGCCTAAAATACATCTAAAGTGCTATTTCAAGGCTCCTTGAATACGACTCTTTACAGCTACGCTCTTTCTATTTATGTTTTAAAAGGAAAATTAATGAAGGAGAAGAGCATCCCCAGCAAGTCAAATACATGTTTGCGAGTAGGTAAATATGTATTAGGAGTATTGTAAATGCTTTCATACGTACGACATTTGGGTAAAAAAATTTTTTTTTTATCAATAAAAATTGTGTGACTCTCGGTACCATGGAATTCGATTTGAATTTATTTTATTCGTCAATCCACAGATGTATTCTAATTCGAGGATATGAATCCACGAGTCGGGTTTCGCATCTGCGAATATCAAGTTTATTTTTATTTACGCTCCCGATCAAAAGAATTCGTGTTTATTCATTTTCTTTTCTCGTGGAATGGGAGAACAATATTCCTCGATTCTGATGAAAACTGAAGGGAAAAACACTACGGGAATTTCAGTAAAAAGTGTAGACAATAATATTTTATTAAATAATTTAATTCATCTATTCCGTCATTCGTGTCTTTAGCATTAATAAAGACTCAATTCGATATTGTTCCGAAAAGTTGCAGTTCCTATGTTAAATAAATAAAATAAATAACATATTACATACATCTAAAAATAATATATTAAATACGTCATAAATCTCATACGTCTAAAATTTTAGGATTCAATTGAAAAAGACAATTTTTTCATTAAAAAATATATTATTAATTATTCTAGCCAAGGAACTTCGTTTCCAACATTGACAAATTTTTATTGCAACATCGAGAAACTTTTCCTTGCATTCCATTATCCGCTAGGTTGAAATTCCACTCAATTTTTTCTAACCAGTTAATGACGTGACTTTTTGGACGGACAACAAAAGTATTGAGAGTAGAAGAAAGCGAGTACAGAGGGAAACATGAAAGAGGAAAACGTAAAAATAGTGATATTGATGAAATTCATGGTTGAGATGGGTGCATTTATTTGGAATTGTTTTTCGTCGATGGGAGTGGCATGATGTACTCGATATCTTTATACTTTATTCCATCGCCCACTCCAGCCCCTGGCATTTTTCTCCATCGTAGCCTCCAGGAATATGGCTGGACGACCTGAAATTGATACTCGCTTTTGTTTGGTGCTTCTTTGTGATCGCATCTCTTGCTGCACTTTTTTCATGTTTTTTTTTTCGCGATGACTACTTTCCAGTATGAAGAGGAGATACGTTTTCATAAAAAATATTGAATTTCATTATCCCAAGAGAATGTAATCGAGATTGAGTTTTTAGGGGAGAAAAATGGGGGTCGGAAAGATTATTAGACTCATTTTCTTTCATCTTTTGAAAATAGCGTGTGATTCTCACCCCCTGACAGTTGTATAACCAGTGAATAGCAGTTGACAGCAGTGGAATTGACTGATTTTCCCCTTTAAATAGAAGCATTGTAATCCTTTAAATGTTTTTTTTTGTATTTTTTATATTACATCGATCCATTACGCCCCAAAAAGGCCGAAAATGCAATTTTTATAACGTGTCTACCTCTGTCACCTTTTCAAAATTCATCTCCGATTCGGTGCCAACCGTTGGTGAAATCAAATGATTTTTCTTCTCGTATGTAAATTCCATTCATTCATTACTTTTTCAAATTCCCGGATTCTTCAAAAATGAGTTTCGTCACGATAACTGAACAAATACTGTCATGGAGTACTTCAATGATGACTCGGAAATTTTTTTTTTGTGTCTTGAGTCCGATTGCGAAAATGGAAATAATATGTGTGAAAATATTTATCACACATTTCACATATCCTTATTTTTAGATGTATCGAAGTTTAATTTTTAATTTATTAGAAAAATTACACTATATGTAATGAAAGAGGAATTATTCATTTTTTTGCAGGGAGAACTCAGTGATACAAGGACGATGACCGGGGGATCGGTGAAGAGCACCAGGAGATGGGCGAGTCTTCGGCAACATGTGACTAATGGTGATAGAGGAAAACCGACTATTGAATTATTACTGGATCGTGAGGCCAATTCAAGAGCACCAACTCCCAGCACTGGCCCACATTCTCCGAATACACCAAGAACACCCCATACACCTGTTAAAAAATCGAATTGGGAAGTTATCGAACATTTTACTGGAGGACCTAGACCATCGATCGTTACCGTAAGTCGATCGAATTCAAATGTATCCTTAATAAAAATCTAAAATATTATTATATTTGAAAAATCAGAAAAATCAAGAGAGGGATAGGTTTGATTTTTCCTCTGAGTGGGAAATTGAATCCCAAATTTTATTTTTAAATAAATTTCACTATAAAAAAATTTAATTAATTAGATTAATGGATTTTTCTTCAATATTGATTTTTTTGCACGAGAAGATACAAGTAATAAATATTTGAGAAATCCCAGTATTTTGAGAATTTTTATTCATGCACTCCTGATTGGATAAACTTTTTTTCATTATCTCATGAAATTTTGTTGCAGCATTTAAATCCATTCATTAATTTTTAACTCCTTGTTCATGGAGGAGATTAACACCCCAGAAAGGTTGAGGGCGAATTCAAAATTAAAAACTTATTGATCGGTTTATTG
Source organism: Fopius arisanus (assembly GCF_000806365.1). NCBI lineage: Eukaryota > Metazoa > Arthropoda > Insecta > Hymenoptera > Braconidae > Fopius > Fopius arisanus. The sequence goes on along the minus strand of NW_011887742.1, from coordinate 536,601 downwards.
GGCAAAGTGTTTAACGCTCATGGTTTCCGTAATAAAAACGTGCTTACGAAAAGAAATGTCGGTTGAGGAAGCAATTATCACACAAGCAGCAGCACTTCAAACTAATCCCTTTTAAAAATATATAGATGAATATACTAACTAAAAATATATAAAAAATAGTATATAAAAAAATCCGGGGATATCTCAGTGAACCTTAATTATTCGGGTGCTCTTCAAAATGATTTTGTCACATCATTGGAGAGACTAATGAAATAATTGAAGCATTTGGCAGACCAAAAGTATTTCGATTATCCAAGGAAGTGTTTGAGGGCACGTGACAAATTTCCCCGACAGTTTCTAAATTTGTGAATCATTTTTATTCTCGTCCCATTCAAGATTAATTTAAGTATATATTTACCCTTGATTATATTATATTCAATTTTTAATACATACCAATGAGGAATTAATTTTCCCACGATTCTAATAATAATTATGACTCCACTTAATTCAAGTATTTATTTTTTTTCTTGAACGAGACGAGTTTTTTCATGTGACTTCCTAAATTAACTCTTCAAGTTTTTTCACTAAAAGAAGTAGAAAATAGAACAGCGCAATTAAGATTCTGTCGTTCAGAGCCGGAATGATTTTTTTCTCGCAACTTGCTTATGGGAAACAATACATTTTAACGGCAGTTTTTGTAGTAATTGAGTAATTACTTTGTCATGAGTATGGGAATCATTTGGAAACTCGTGGGATTATCTGGAAGGCCTTTAAATCGTTCGGGTGTTGATAAATTCTTGTAAAATATCGCAAAAAGAAGAAGGCAATGAAGACGAGAGTAGGAGACGTAACGATCTGGTGAAATGGACGGCCTATAAAACCGTGACGGTAGTAGAATTAAAGTATGAATAAAAAACGGTAACTACCCTCAACAGGGTATGGAGTTCCACAAGTTTTTAGAACTCAATTAAATCAACAGCTAATGGAACATTTCATTATCCATTCAAGGCCTTTCAACAATAGTATCCCACACTTTTCAGAAGCAAAATGATTTTATTCATCCCTCAGGTTTATGATCTTTTAACATTTGAGATCAAGTCTTTTATTAATTTTCCCATAATTTGAATAAAATAAAAACGAGACATTGTATTTTTGCATGAAAAAATTTCCAATTTTTCCAAAAGTTTTCCGAATTTTCTCCCGACAATGGCGACAACTTCTAAAAAAATCACCGGAAAATTAATTACGTGCGTGATTTTGTAATTTGTGAAGTTTATTCCTCATACCAGTGCAGTTCCTTGGATTTTCAATAAAAAAGTTTGGTGCCACGACAGAAAAAAATAGACATGCCCCAAGGAAAAACAATTATTTACTATTTCCCTAACTTTTCAGATGGGCGTAGGATCGGAAATTGGCGTAAGTCTGGCGACGACAGGTCGAGAGCCAGTGTCTGAATGCGCTCTGAATGCTGGTCTTACTGATAGCAGAAGAACATGCGCCCTGAGCCGTTTCCTCAGTGCCCTCTGTTCATCGCACAGGTTCAAGAATCTCCAGGTAAAACTTTCCAACGTCAAAACAATTTTCCCCACAATCCATACGCAATTCCCTCAGCATCTTGGAGACGATAATAATTATAAACTCCGGGACGTTAACTACACTTGACGAAGGGGCTGATAACAATTATCGGGCAGTCAGATATAATTGAATTCCGAAAACGCCGGGTGTTGGCTTTAATCAATTTGACAATAATTTCTGTAATTTTTCCATTTGTTAATAAAAGTGGAAAATATTCTGAGGGGAATAGGCGAGAATAGGCTATAGGGAGGATGACATCCCTGCGGGATCTGTTAATCAGGCGTGTAATACCTCACATGTACTGTGTCAGAATACTATTATACACTCGCGTCGGAAAATCCTCTCACATTTTCCCAGGAGTGCAGCGAAATTTCAACGCAAAAGCTTCACGCAGTTTCTTTTTCGAGTTTTAATCAAGGATCAGCATCTTGGAGACGATAATAGTGATTGATGTTGACGTTGACTAGGCTTGACGAAGCTGCTGATAGCAATTATCGGGGAATCCCAGATAATTGAATTTCGAAAACGCCGGGTGTTCGTGTTAATCAATTTAACAATAACTTCTATCAGTTTCCCATTGTTTCATAAAAATAGAAAATCTTATGGGGAGAATAGACGATGCGAGAATAACATCCCTGGGATACGTTAACCAGGCGTGTAATACCTCACATGTCCTGTGTCAAAATACTATTCACTCACGTCGGAAAATCCTCTCACGTTTTCCCAGCACTGCCGCGAAGTTTCATCGTGAGCTTCACGCAACATTTTTTTTGGATTTTAATCGAAAATGAGAGATGAAGAAACATGCCAAATGCAGAGGCATTGCCTACATTATTTTTCCAGGGGAGAATATTCTTCTCTATTATTAGTTTTTGCGTTCGCTATTAAATAGCGTGGGATTCAATGGATGGATAATGTATAATAAAAACTGCGGGTCATGGTGAAAATTTTAACTGAAAAAACTTGACGAAAAAATTCATGCGATATTGAAAATTCAGGGGATACGTCTGGACCTCGGGGTAGCAGCAAAAACTGCCAGTTGAGGGAACTATACACCTAGGGAGAAAAAGTTTCTTCACGCTGGGAAATAAATTCTTGAGGCTAAAGATCGACTTTCTTGATTCTAAAGAACTTTTTCAATTAATACATTTATTTAAAACAATCATAGAAATAGAAAAAATAATGAAATTTGAGAAATGAAAAAAATGAGAATTCCTCAATTATTTATTATTTATTTAATTTCCCGAAAAAAAATTGAAAAATAAATTCACGGAATTTACCGAAAACTTGAAATTTCCGATGGAGAAGTTGCGTGAAAATTCAGTGGAACTATAAATGCGATAAATATTTTATAAAATAGTTTGTAACTGTGTACTTTTTTAAGAATCACAAAAAAAAATTTTCTTGACCCTTAGAAAGTTCTTTTCTAGCATCAAGGAAGTTTTTCCCTCTGTGCAGAGAGAAAATACTTCTCTCGAAGTCAATCTATTTTGGCGAGGACTCTATAAATCTTTAAGGGCCGGCTGCACCACCTCCAGTTAACAGCCAGATTGCTCATAGGGTTCACAGGGACAAATTTACCCTGGGGTTTAAATAGCTAACAGAGTTTGGTGCAAACAGGCCTTGGGGATTCACTTATGAAATTTATTTCATTCGGCTTGTCTATTTACGATGGGTACTTCGGAAATCATGTTCGAAGGTGCAATTATTTGAACGGTGCACTGCTCTCAGTAAATGCTATTTTAATAACGGAAATTATCCATTATTTATTTACTATTATTCATTTATAATGCAGAAAAACTGCACTGCACTGAGAAAAAAGGAATAAAAAGAAATAAATTTTCAGTCAATATTCTTGGTTCAATTTAATTCTTATGAACACTGAACCATACAGAAATTAATGAGATAACGAATCGAAATCCGTATTAATTCCGAGATGCGTTTATGAAATTTCAACGACTACACTATCCTAATAATATGATCTTTTTTTGTCGGCAATTTATTTCGCCAGAAATAATTTCCAGCTTTGTCGCATATTTTTTCTGGATTTCTTCTCTAAATTGGCACGTGGAAATATGTTTACATTGTCGTATACATACTATCAATTCTATCTTTATCCGTTGTAAAAAATTCTGAGTGATTGAAGCATTATCAATAATTATTAATAATGTCAAGTAAACCACGCAATTAGTGGCAGTCATAGAGATGCATTAACGGTTTTATTACTGCATAAATATAATGACGCGTGTCATAGTATCAAGTGGTCACCTCTTTCCCCATAAAATTCCCTCGTAATTTTTGCAATAAATGCCACAGACAGTGGGTGCACTATAATTTTCAATTAAATCGAAATTGAAGAGCATATGTTCATGAGTCATGACATGACAGTATTTTAGATTATGTACTTGCCGACCTCGTCACATCCTGCTAGATTGTACCTCGTGATTCGTCGGTGGGGAGTTTTGGTCGCATGAGCTGAAGCCGAGCATGATGTCGAGTCCTCGAAACTTTGCTTGCATGACGTACCACTTACGTCGACGATATGCCCTGGGATAAGTGCATCCAGTTGGGTTGAACGGCACAGCGTTGGCCCAACATCACACGCCTTACCATTTCGTCGTGGAGATATGTGCCAATTCATTAAAACACCTTTCACCCTGGGATTGAAGGGTCTCATCCGAAAAAGGCAAAAAAAAATACACTTTCCTTGAAATCCATTTGGCATGTTGACAATTCGCCGGAATTTTCCACATTTTTTTGTTAAACACCCAAGTTTATTCTTTTACATGGAATTTTATTGACTCTCGCACAATTGCAAGATGGAAATTATATTTTTTTGAATGAAATATTTCTCTCTGTGTTCGCTGAAATTACAATTAAACCCTTTTATTATTAAAATCTAATTTATAAGCTGAGTCAATTGAACAGAAATCAATCGCGCAAACATGTTCAATTATTTACCGAAGACCTGACATCTGCGGACTTCTTACTAAGGGCGCATTGAAATAGATCTAGATTATTACTTTTTCGATTTTTTATTCTCGGTTAATTCAAAAGAATTTTTGGATTAATCGAGATGGAGGTACCTGAAATGAAGGAAAATTGCGAAATTCTTTTATAATACAGCGGAATTAAATGGTTAAGTAATTTTCACAATATTTTTAGACTTGGTGCGCATATGATTCTCTCATTATTTAATCAGCAGAAGTTTAAAAAAGCACGGAATGACCTCAAAAATTTCACCTATAAACCCAGGGCCTCGTTTAAATTTTAATAAAAGCGAAAGCTTTCCCTCATTAAACTTCCAAGAAGCTCCCATGGATGATCTTAACGAAATTCTCCAGCAACCATCAGACTCGGTTCTCTCCGATTTCCACCCAGAAACTCTTAATTCCCTTGACAGTATGCTCCACAAAATCTGAGCCGCTTGAGTTTCTCTGGTGCACGTTTTACCAGTCAAATTTTGCATTTCATTCTCCCGACGTGACCTTCCACGAGTCCACAACTGAAATTATCTGCATTGCACAGAGACCCAGTAAAAATACAATGTAAACATCTGAAAATAGTGCAAGGCTGATTTTTTTGTCCCCTACATCGGCAATCAATTAAAATTAATTGTCACCAATTATCACTGGCAACGACGTAACGAGAAACTTATGACCTAGTGGCAGGGAAAAGTAACGAGTCACTTGACATCGCGTTTTTCCCCTATTTCCCTGTATTGTTTTTTTTTTTTTTTCAAAATTATTGTCATGCTGAGTGGACGTCCAAAAGGAATTTCAAGTGTTCAGTCTCATGTTTGCACCACTCCGGTCAAGTATCCATTACCTGGTAATGATTACCATATCCCGTCGAAATTCTTCTCAAAATTTTAGATTCCATTCGAGCTGGGGGAATATTCAAACCAAAATTCCAAATCGATTGTAAAATGATAATTAATATTCTTTCAAGCGCTTATTGGAGTTTGTCCAAAATTTTTGAATAATTTTATTAAATCTTATTTAATAATTCACAATGCATTACTCTATATTCCGAATTATCGAGTTCATACGCGTCAAAACGAAAATTCATCTATAAAAAATAAAATAAAAAATAATTCTAGATGTTAGTCATAAACTCATTGAATTCTATGACTTCCTATTTGGAATTTACCTTTCATTAAAAAAATGTCATAAAAAATACCACGAAAATAGCGAAAAATGCCGTTGGGAGACGTCAAATGGAAATATCGCGTCAGTTTTTCGAGCGTACCCCATAAAATTTGTGATTACCCACGTGCATATTCCACAAAAAAAAACTACTAGCCATTCGACGACAATTCGATTTCATCCGCCTAGAACTCATCGAATTAAAGAGAAATATTAATCTTCCACATACTTTCCCATAAATTTCTACGAAAATGATGGAAACAAATGATGGAAACAAATTCATGAATTATCTCACAATCTGATTAAATCTGAAGTCGCTAAACAAAATCTACTTTACTAAATACTTTAATCAAGCCCATCGAAATATTTAACGAGTTCTCTCGAGGGTACAACAATAATTGCTGAATTTCCCCGTTTTCTGCACCGTCTCATCCATCAAAACGGATAAACCGAAAAGACGACAAAGCAGCTCGAAAATTAATTGAAAACGCTGGGAAAACTGCTCTTCATTCATTCGATTCTGTCGCCGGGTTGGCCACATTTCCATTCCATAAACCAACCCCTGGGCCATGGACAAGAACAGAGGCCAAGGCGAAGTCACGCAAACCCATTACGTTACCAATACACAGAGAATAGTAATTGATTTCTCCATGAAGAATTGCATTTTACAATTTTCCCTTTCATCTGATTATGATTAATTGAGGTAATTATTATTTCGGCAGGTGGAAATGCTTTATCAGAGGTACTTCCTCAGGATGAACCAGAGCAACATGACACACGTGCTAGGACTCCTGACTGGTCTTACGATTGCCCTTGGACTCCTAGTGCTGAGGCTTGTGGTCAATAGTGATCTGTCTTTCATCGGGCTTCTGCGTAGATCCGAGAATCTATTCTTGTCCCTCACCCTGTTGGCCTGCATCGCCATCTATGCAGGTGAGAATGGACAAGTGATTGGTGATCTTGATAGGTCCATCAGTCACTAGTCAATTGTAGAGACTATTCAGCCTCAGGGGGTTGATAAGGACTAATGCATCCAAACCCTGACCTTTTGGGCTTCACTCAAGCATTAAAAAGAAACTTTAACAGAAATATCGAGGCATTCAATGGGAGAATTTCCTGGATATATTTCCATATTTCTTCCGCAAGTCAATATTCCAAAGTTATGAGTATTGATTGTTTTTCACTTTTAAGCTCTTTTACCAGAATACCAGAACACTTAGAGGAATAATTAATTTGCAATGGAAATTTGCTAACTAAGGGAAATTTAAATCTCAAGTGCAAATATTTTATGTACTCGCGGGAGAGTCAAAAAGAGAAAATTCAAATTTAATACAAACCAGAGTGGTGGGAATTACATTTATTCGTAAATAAATTTATCTCTTTATATAATGAATTATTTATTTATTCTATTATATGGATGAAAGGATTTATAAAAGATGAATATTAGAGACCATTCTCTGAAACTGAAATCTTTATCCGCAGGAAGAATATTGCACGTTGAAAATGGCAAAAAATAGCCTAAAATTCACGGAAAAATGATAAAACTCGTTTTTTTTTCTTCACGTGCATGAATTACCCACTAAGTAGATGCTGTACTCCACGTCAAATTGTGAAAGATTCTTGAATGAGTTAAAATTCAATTTCTCATAACCAATGATATAAAAAGGATAGACTCAACTCGTTCATTTCTGTTGGCAATAAAATTCAATATTCCCGAGTTTATCACATTTTGCAATAAAGTTGTTGAAAAGACAATGTTTTCGTCGAGGGAAACCAATAAAATAGTTGTTTTTCCCCTTCTATTGTAAATTGCATGAGTTAAACGAGAGGTTCTGTTATTTTCCACGAAGCACTTTGTGGTGTATTTCCTGGTAGAAAATAAAGATACTCACAGAAACTCTTCACTTTGGCGGAGAAAATACTGACAGGAATCCACTCTCTACTGTCTGCCTACGTAGGTGCACTATTTCTGGATCATTTCATTAGCTCGAATAATCCTTCACGGCTAGAGTCAGTTTCAAACGTTTCTCAATTACTAAAGGCTGGAATAATACCGTAACTGTAGAGAAGTGGATCGTTGAGAGCTTCTAATGACCAGGAAAAGTCGAGAGGTAGTACTAAGAACCCTAGAGACTTACTCGATCCGTTAGTAATAGTTCAATGAAAAAGAACCCTGATTAAGATTGATACTCCCTGTAGAAGAGCTTTCCCATTTTTCTGAAGGGTGCATTATCCTTTGGCTTAATTTCCTTGCACATCATGGATCAAAAAGTTTGCCGATGTATTCAAAATCGTATGAATTGAGCTTTCAAATTTCCTGGACTTTCCTTTGAACATTCAAAGTGAATAAGAATTAACATTTGTTGACTCTCTAGCTTTAACCACCATTTCCTTCTGGAAAATTCGATATAATTGTTATTCATGAATCTTCCATTTTTCCGTTGAAATTTTCTCTTGGGATTTATTCTTGCAAGATCATAGGGGATGAATTTGCGGTTTTTCGGCAGGAGAGTCATTAATTAGAGGAAAGTCCTTCGTGAAGAATTTAAGGGATAATGAGAATGCAGAGCATTCCCCGAACCTTTCAATATAATTGAACGAATGGCAATTCAAGATTGAAGAATTCCAGGAAATTCTTCTTCATCCCGAGAATCTCATTTAGGTAGTTCTCTCATTTCTCAATTAACTTTCTCTTTAATTATCATCTTATAAGAGGCGTGTAAAATAATTCCAGTCGCCTTTGAATCAAGTTGAGCGAAAAATGAGAGAAAAAATTGGCCATACATACCAAGAAAATGAAAATTGGAGGAGAAAATCCTACGATTGGAACAACATTTGCTTAATAGTAGGGGCTAATGCGAATAAAATGAGCACCACGATGTTAAATCCGTGCATGACCGCTTTAACATTTGACGACGTTAAATCAATATCAAGCAAAACTTGGCTTCGCTGTTAGAAAATTATACTCGAAATTTCTTGTACAAGATTCAAATTTTTAACAACGACGTGACATGAAATTTCTGTAGAACTCTTCCTTGACGAATCAATTAATTTCTTGAATAGTCAGGTAATTCTCAACTTTCGAGTGCATAGAGCACTGGAAATTAATTGATAATTGAGAAAGTTCAAAATTCAGCGATTACTTCCCTGCACTTTCCACCCAGTAGAAATTCAATTGTATTTCCTATTCATTTTTTTTTACAATGATGAATAAAAAAGGCAGTGAACATTTCCAATTAAAATTCCATTCCCTGGAATGACTGAATAATACAATTGAAAATTCAAACGGATTTTAACCCGGATGAAAAATGGTATATATAATATAATATATCCGCAATACGCTGAATATATCTGAGCACATATATATTGCATATATTTATTTTCGGCCAAAAATCCAATGCGTCACAGACATATCACCTATGATAGCGTTGATTTAATAAAATTTGGCTGAAATATTTGTTTGTGTGGATTTCAGTTTTAGTAGCAGCGATATCGAGGCCAGGGATGAATGAAGTTTGGTTGGCGGGTGTGAGTGGTGCAGTTTTGGTGACCTTGCTCGGACTGCAGATAGCCCTGAATGTTCATCTGGCATATTTGCCAGCTCTCGATGATGAAGAGATAGAGACATTTGACGGGAGTGAAAGGCCTAGGGACTCGGATCCATTTCCTAGTGGAGCACCAACGGTGAGATTGGATCAACTACGTACTGGCGGTCCCTTGGCGGCTGCATGGGCTGTATGTTTCTTCATTTATATGGCATATGCTCTCCTACCCATACGTCTGAGATATGCATGCATTGCTGGCGTTGCATTTTCAACTGCACATCTTGTTGGAGCCCTTCTACTGTACTCGCAGGACTATCCAGCCATTTTGGCGCATGTGAGTTTAATTTAACATTACGTTTTACCGTTCGCATACACTGAAAAAAAAAACATTCTTTTGCCAAATATATTTGGTTCCTACCAGTTGAAGGCAGGGGAAATACTTCCATAAGATGTAATCGTGCCAAATGTATTTTCTTATTTTCAACAAATTTACTTGAGGAAAGACTTTTTTTTTCTCAATGCACGCGCATCGAATAAGATATAATCCAAAAATTATAACTGTGGTATAGGTTGTTTTCGGGAATTATATCATAAATATATCCAACTTGTATTTTGAATATATCTTCAATGTGGGCGATGAAATATATTTCTGAATATCTATTTTTCCTATGTGGGTGTCTCACACTCTTGGAATAATTCATTGTATAAGACCTTCATAATTATCGGTGTAATCAGCGATAGCTTCGTTGCAATAACAAATAGTTTCCAGTTTGTCAGGCGAAAACTTTTCAGTACGCGGAACTTTTATGCAATATTTCATACATTTCATACATTAATTAATTATTTGCGATGTAGAAGTGACATTTACTTGAATTTTTTGCATTTTTTGTATTTCTTAAATCAACAGATATTTTTCCATTGGGAAGAATTCGCCGAGCTTTCAATAGAATTTTTTTTTTCATAAATCATAAATCGGGGAAATCATGAATCGATTTCTGATAAAATCTTATCCCCTCCCAGCGTATAAGATAATTTTGCACACCAGTTTCACCAGATTTCATCTAATTACTATCGATGAAAATCCTGAATTCCTCATCAGCGTTCAATCACTGTAATCAATGCCGTAATCAGCAACCTCATTACCGAAATCTCTATGCATTATACAGCCCACGGTGGTAATTTCGAAAGTTAGAAATGCTTCAACGTTCAACATTGGATTGTACTTGGATTTAAAGCCGATGTTGCCATCGCAAGGTTGCTACTTAACGATAAAGTTTAAATAATCGTCCGTGAATTATGCACGCAATGTCCATCGCGTTCTGCGTCCTCAATCGTAATTGCCTGCGTGTCAAGTCACCTTGCTGAGAATTTTTCCGTAATTCAGCTATTTTTTTACATTATGGCTTCAGATCGGTCGATAATATGAATACGTGTCAGCTAACAGTTGAAACGAATTATTCGCTCCACCATTTTATTGCAATCTATGAGTGCATATGAAGAGAAATTTTGATAATATTTACCAGGAAAAAAATATTATACCAATTAAGGCATTTTCATCAAATACTTAATCATTATCATTTTTACTCGAATTACTAAAAAAAATATCTGAATTGCCAGTACGTTACAATTATCGAACGTTAGGGTAAATTTTTCTCAAGTATTTCTCTCCGGGTTCGAGGGGATACTCTAAGAATATTTCTTGTGCAATCGCGAAAAAAATTCCAGTGCTCAGTGAAGAACGTTCAATGAGGACCATAAAAATTCGGGTGCTGCACGATAAAAAATACTGGACCAACTAGTAAATTTTAGTACTCCAAGATAGGTTTGAGTATGACGCCATCCTGGCAATAGTCCGCGCCCACCATTTTTTTTCTGGTAGAGTACGATTTTTTTTTGTCGTCCACGTCAACAAAACGCGCGAGGAATTGAACAATGACCCTTTATGATCCATAAAGAAAAAAAAAACAAGTACACAATTTTTCACTATCTCTAAGAAATTCTTTCAATTTTTTATTGACACCCTTTTAAAATAGCAATCCTCGTAAAATCTTTCCAAAATTTTGTGTAAGCATTCTTTTTATTTTTTTATGTCATTCGTGGAGAAGATTGCACAACTTTATCGTCTCATTACGTAAAATTATATTTTTGTATAGAAATTTTTGGATGCAATTGTAAATATTCAATTACTGAGATTAGACTTCAGACTTTTATCGATTTCTATATTCAAATCAAAATATTCTGTTCTAGAAAAATTCCATCAAATTCATATCATTTGAGAAAATAATCGTCGAATGATTAATTGTTTCATTTGATCAATTGTTTCATTCAAGAAATTAATTATCACTGAAAAAATTAATATCTTGTTGCTTTCCTTCCGGATTATTGGAATTTTGTCGATTATTTCCTGTAGGATTGACTCTCACGATTAAATGATTGGAAAAAAATTCTACGATCTGCTAATTAATCCCAGGACTTGAGGCGTATGAATCCGCTAGTGCAACACTCATTTAATTCATGGTTTCACTATTAGCGATTAAAGGATTACACCTTGTTGGCTTCGCAGCTATTCACACTACTATCGGCACGATTATTGGGAAAGGATTGCTTCGGACTTTCGATTGAGTGCGGTTTAAAAAAAAATCCCATTTGCTCAGGAATTGAGAATTTTCCGACGACAAAGTCTTTTTCATTGATTGAAAGCCAATTCGCGGTACCAATGAATTCCAAGAAAAATTGAGTATGAGCTTTCGTTACCGGTCACGGAGAATTGCACTAGAGTCCAAGGAAAAATTCAAAGTCTTTCGATCGGCGGGCAAGGAAAATTTCCGGGAAAGATTGATTACCGAGCATTTCTTAATGTCTTCTCTGTAATATCTGAAAGTTTTTCATTCCTGGAAAAATTAAATGGAGCTGTAAATTTCCGTCTCGCTTCTACCCGAAAATTACTAGAAACCCCAGAGACTTTCGGTAAGAGTATTTTTTTAATTTTAAGAACAGTAATATTGAATTCTATTTTAGGAGAAGCAATATGGAATGCAAGATTTTGCGGGAAATTCTGAGATTTTACGTTTTGATAAACTTGATATCATGTGAAAAATTTTTACTGCAACATTGAACCTGATTTATGATTGAATCTCGAGTGCCGGAAGTTATCAACTCTCTAAGGAAAATCAATCATTATTCCTTCGGATCTGAAAATAACCGTAAGTTGACTGCAATCTGGCACTTGTAAATTTTTTCACAACTCATTTCATAACAAATTTCACTGAGAAGTTTCAATGAAGTCGATTGAAGAAGTTTTCCATCCAAATAATGAGTTTCTAATTTGAGTTATTCTCTACTTTTTGATTTACAAAAGAGCACAATCTATGAGCTACGTGGAACTGCAAAGGTTTCCCAGGAATTCCCTGTAGATTTATGTGAAAATTTAATATCAGAAGGGAAGATGTTAAAAAAAAATTACAATAAAATGGCATTCATTATCCTCTGTATAACGACAAACAAAAATATAACTTGACTGAAGAAACCTTGAAAGATCTTAGAAAGGAATGAATGAATGAACGATTCTCGTGGAATAACTCCATCAGTTATTTTCTGCGTAAAATCCATCCTCTTTCCATGCATAACTATTTGAATTTCGAGAATATTCCAGTAACTCCGAAACTTCCGGATTTCTGCTCATCCAAATCTGCTTGAATAAGCAGGAATGGTATCACCATTTCCAAATGGCTTGATTCCGCATATCAACCTAAATCCTCGAATGTTCGCTAGTATGTGCGTAAGAAATAAAAGTTGCTTCCTCGCGAAACTTTTTTGCTGAAAGTATCAAATTTCTGTTCTACCAGAATTGGTCTGAGCATTCACCTCCATTCGCTCCAGCACCCCATAATATTATCAATATCGATAAATAATGTCATCAGTTTTTATGAAACCCCGGGCGAGTCACAACAATTTCATGTCAAACACTTTTTAAATGGTCATAAAAGCTCGGAATTTCGGCGGAATTCAAGGAATGTTATGAGTCCTCAGTGAAAATATGAATAAACAAAAATAAATATGAAAATAAATTCCACGTTCTGGAGTGGAACTGAAGGATTCATAATTCATTATAATTTTAAATTCGTTACATTTTATTTTCCCATCGATCCGACACCCAGGGGATGAAGATTGAAGGACATAACAGGCAAGAGTAGGCATTGAACATTGTGTGGTAACGAGAGCACTATGTAATCGACTGGAAATCATGTTCCCTAGTATGACATAACAGATAGAGTTGATACAGCAATTACGAAACCGTGCAAACAGAGCTAAGTAAATAAATTATGACAAATTACTTCATTACCCCAACTGCGAGGACCCCATATTCATGGCTTCTTTCGTACGGATTTCAATTACGGATTTCAATTTCAATTAAAGATCCTTAAAGTTCTTATTTATTTTGAAAAATCCAGTTTTTTATCTCAAATGATAATTGATCCAGTACATTGAAAATTCCGGGAAATTATAGCCTGAATTTTCCGGCATTTAGACTTTTTTTTTCGATGTCAGATGAACCTGAAGAACAATTTGAAGAATTCTATAGAAATATTGTGTCACTTTGTCATTCTAGAAATGATTAATTTTCAATTGAAATTTAAATTGTAATTTTCTCATAATCCCAGTAAAGTTTAATTTGAAATGAAAATTAAATTTTCTAGTGAATCTCCGGAATTCATTAAGTCGAATGTCCATACTCTTCTCAAAAAGTCACTTTCGCTAACAAGTTGGTGAATTAATTGGCATTGATTGAAATTGGTTGAACGATTAACGACGGAGGAAGCAAATCACAGATAATTACTTGCGAAGGTACACAAATGAAATGAATCATTATCCATTCATGTTCTCCGTTCCTCCGGAAGTCAAATGAGGGCACTTTTAGAATGCTTTATGTAAGTTTCCCCAGTGAGATTGATAAATCGTCAATCAGGATTTCTGAATTTCTTCGTTGGGCCTTAGATAATTAATGAGCCTGGATGAACAAAGAGTTCTATCTTCAGGTGAAATATCATCTCTGCGGTACATCCACGTCGTCGATCCCACTATCAATCACGTGAGCTAAACGAATTACGTACTGAGCTCTACTTTACATTTTCGTGGGTTAAAATGCCGAAGAATTACAGCAATCGTTGCAATTCTTCAGTTTCTGCACTTATATAATCAAATCCAGGGCTCCGGAACGATTCCGATACAATTCGGTGTCAATGTAGAATTCCAGTGAATTTTTATCGAATTATTTCATCAAATCCATCAATTTTAAATTCACCATCCGGCTAGACCCTCTCATTTTTAAAATGTCATTTTTGGTAGTTGTTTTTTTATTATTAAGCAAACGATATAAATGTATTTGTCGCTTGAGGAAACGCTTTTCCCTTAATGATTCTCTCAATACCAACAGAGCATATCATTTACTCCAGGAATTGCATCGAAGCCCCTGGATCCATTGAATCGGAATGGAAAATGTTATGTCTTCGAGAAAAATGGAATTTTCAATGGAGGCAAATATCAACAACCGGGAGTTTCCCTCGGATTTTTAATGCAAAACATCTCAGTGAATGCCACCCATTGTCTATCCGTGACTTTCCGCATTCGACAGGTAGATATCGACCTATCGACCTGCATTACTACCGAAAACACCTCACGTTCAACTGAGGATGTATTTCTCGTAGTAAAAGGTATTCTGGGCAGACCTGATCCACGGTGCATTATTCATGTTTCAAGAAATCTCCAGTACCTTATCAAGTTGTAAATAAATACTAGCACTGATCTATATGTCTTCGCGTTTCTTCGGTGCAAATCACTATTTATCTCCAAGCGAGGTGGAATCAGCACGCAATGTACCGCAGAAAAGAAGAACAATGATTTAACGTGGAGATTTACCCGGAATGAACTGTTGAAATATGGACTATCGGAATAGACATGAGTTTCCCATTCATGTTACGGCATGGAAAAACAGTGTATTTTTTTTTTTTTTT
>NW_011887742.1:452440-521168 GCF_000806365.1 Fopius arisanus | reverse complement strand
TTATTTATTTATTTATTTATTTCTTTATTTATTTATTTGGAATTCGGTATTATGGAAGTATTTATATGGATTTACTGGTGTGAAGTAAATATATTTAGCAAAATAAATTTTCTCGGATTGGAAAACTTTGGGATGCCAACTACTTCGTCGGTCGCTTCAATAATCGGACGAAAGCCCCGATGGTCTTCATCTCATGTGGATAGAGCTTAGAAAGACATTCTGCCTTCCAACTCCTCTTCCGGCTTTAGCGACAGAGGGGAATGAGTGACATCAAGCGGTCAATGAGTCGACGACCCCAGAATCCATTTTTTTCTGCTTTTCTCCTGACACAGCTTGTCACTTTCTTCTTCAATCGGAACCTGAAGCTTGCCACATAAGGGCCCAACATAACGAGAGCTGAGGATATTGGAACATGAAAGGGAATACCAATCACTACGTGTCGATTTTCTCCTATTTCGCCAGCTCGATTTTCTCAATATTCGAAATTAGTCTGACGGTTTTTCCTGCACGCGAGATTCACCAGTCTAGGATTTTACTCACTTTTCTCCCCTCGGTTCCTGGCAGGTAGAATTCACAATATTTTTTCGGTAAGCAATTCCAAACTTTTGTTGTTATCAAATCGATGGGACAATCTAGGGTACTGAAGTCACTTTTATCTAATATTCTAACGAATTTTTACTAGGGTGAAGAATCATTGAATTTTTCATGTGCTGCTTTGAATTTACTGACATTGACATTGAGAAATTTCATGTCATTTTCCATGAGGAATTACTTCGGGGTCACGAAATGGTCATAAAACGGTTAATTCTGTCTGACCTGAATCCATGGAAAAATTACAATTATTTCCCCTTCCTCTCGATTAAAACCGACTATTAATTAAAACTCCAACTTTCTTAGAATTGCCAATTTCCTTTTTTGTAAAGAAATCAGCATAAAGATCCGCCTGAGCAAATAAACTCATCTTTTTCAATTACCACTAGCGGTACACCGAAAATCAATATCCTGTTACTCCCTCAATACCGGAAAAACGCCAAAATCAAAATGGGCAATATTTTCCAACCGGGCAATTTGCAGTTTCCAATTTCCCATTAGTTGGCAAGTAAACAAGCACTCCGATTGTTCCTCTCGCTCAAAATTGGATAAAAGTGAAGTAAAAATATTTTATTGCGCCGATCAATGATCAGAATCGCCAGTGGAGTAAAAAAAATAACGTCGAAGATAAAGGAAGTAGGAAGGGGGATGTAGTTACAGGTAGAAACGAAACTGGATGGCTTTTTTCCCGTATTCAGGATAAAAGCTTCACCCTCAGCAGTTGTCCTGGGCAGCGTATGAGTGCTTTCCTGTACAATGCATTGAAAATCCATTCAAACTGTCCTCTGTACCGCAGCATTGTACATCGGAACTTCCTTGGCTTCCACAATCATGCACAGTGGATAATCCGGTGAGGATGCTCGTCAGCCTCACTATTTCGTTGCGCGAATATATTTCCGGATTTAAAGTCACAAAACGTCGAGCTCCTTACATTCACAATCAACTTATCCCTCCAAGGATGCATTCTAAAAGGAATAAACTATTTATATTAACTATTATTAAAAAGAATAGCTTACTCATATAAATTAAATAAAATCGAAGACAAATCGATGACATGACGAATGAAATTCATAATAATTCACTATTTCTTTGGTGATAATTTATTTTTGACGTGTAATTGCCGTTTATTCCCTTCAGTGTCGATGATAACATCACCGAGTTTAATCATCACGAGCGAGGCAAAAATATCCCTCGTTGAGTCGCTCAATGCCATTTCAAATCCAATTGGCAATAACTCTGGGATAATCATCCCAACCTGGAATACATTTCACAAGTATAGATGATCGATGCCATGATATGATTCGCGGGAATATTCCTGATTATTCAGGATTATGAATCATACTGCATTCCATGTAAAAATAATGCTATTGATTCTATCTATTACCTTGAAATATACGAGAGATTTCAGTTTTTGTTCGGGACTCATGCAATTCATAATCGGATTATTCGTGTGTTGTACTGTATGTCCGATATTCATTTATCATACTGGTTTGCATAAATTTTTTGAAATTTTAATCATAATATCATCCGAACTCACAATTACGCGGGCAAATTGTCTTCCAATGATTCTAACCGTTTGTTAAATTTCTTATTCACTTAGCACTTTCCTTTTCAATAATTTCACCTGCAATTTTTTGGCAGCTCATTGTTTATGCAAATGCAGATGGAGATGATTGTCCCATTGTCGTCGACTCCCGTCAATATTAAATTCAAAAATTCTTGAAAACGGTCACAATCCAGCATAAATCCCCCAAAATATAGCATTAATAAAAATCATCTGTTGATCAACTCATTCGTTTCATCGAGACACGTCGGTTAGGAATTGGAGGAGACGAAAACTGGACTGAAGTGTTTCTCGCTGTTCGATCGACGATTTCTACAAGAACTTGTCAGATATTGTGTACTGAGTACTTTAATGATGGATCATATGGATCATATGGATCCAAATCTTCATATCAAAACAATTTTTTATTTTCCGATTATTTCGATTTATGTTCACCACTGGGTTTCCCGCATCGGGTGATAAGGTGATAATATGATAGAATTTCAAGGAATAAATTTCATATCGCCGGAATGCCTGATTGCTCTCGTCCTTTTTTACTGCCATTACTTGAACCATGGAAATATCGTCAATCAGGGCACATGGACGTGCAGTGGAATAGATGGCCCGGGGGAGAACGGAAAAGTTTCATTTTACCTCGGCGTATCGAGCGTTTAATTTTAACTTTTTGCCTACCTATGGAGGAAATCCACGAGGTGTACACAGTTTGTGGGAGAGGTGGCTCGTAAACCATCGGCATAGGGTGAAGAGGGCAACAAAAAAAAAATTGCCATCGACATTCCCCCGGGCCTCGACCATGCAACAACGTTACCTCCAGCGTTTTCGTCATACACGGGTAACAGGAAATGTAATTACGCCTGTTAGATCTCCCCTCCTTTCGGTGAAAAACGGAAATATTATTCACACTATATTCCATCAGTCACTTATTGATACCATCGATTTATCAAATTGAATCTTTTCCGGGGGGAAAGATCCACATATGCATTTGAATGGAAAACTGCAACGAGTTGCGAATAATTGGACACCTCGGCGACATCATAATGGGAGCATTGGAAACTTATTTCATATAGAATTGTGTGATGAAATGTCTTCCAGGGTGAAAAAAAAAGTGTAATCCGAATATTTTTTCCAAATTTTCAAAACATTTCTGGAAAACTTTGCGGAAAATTTTTTTTTAGAAACAAAAAGAATCGGGAAACAAGACAATTTTATTACAATATATATATTACAATTTATTACAATGTTATAATCCGCGAATTGCGATCAATTCACTACAATTATTATTTTATTATTTAATACACCCTTACAGTGCAATATTTTTGATGTTCTCTAAAAGCTAGTTATGCGAAAAATTCTAGTGGAACTGTCAGTTTTCCGTTATATAATCTTTCCTTGAAACATGATGTTGAAGGAGGTAAAAACAAGTAACATTAATGAGAAAGTAGAATCCAGTGTGAGGCTAGCTGGTACATAGGGATTAGGTGGCAGAGCCGAGTGGAATTACAATCACCAGTAGAAAGAGCAATTTTCAGTTTTTTTTTTCTTCTCTCTCGAGAAAAAAAAACAACGCCGAATTTAGCGTATTTCTACCTTAAATGTATGCTATGATCTTCATTTTATTCAATTTCACTCTTTTCACGGAAAATTCTTTTTCATTTTTCACCGTTTTCGTTTTATCTCCCGGTGATTTGACTTTTGGTTTTCGCATTGGAATAGCTGAACTCATTCCCTATTCCACAAAACAAGAGATCGACGATCCGTAAACTTCCAACAACGAGACTCCGCAACCGGAAGCGGAAGTTGGGGGTAGGAGGTTTCAGGAGAGATGAGGAGAATCGATATTTCTTACAGGATCGATTTTCCTTCGTTTAGTCCTCGGATCTGGGGTAACTACACTGAAAATGGACACCTTCAGAGAAGATCAGGATACGTAATTCTGATCTAACAATTTTAATCAATAAAAATTTTACTGAACTTTGAAGAATTCAGGGCAACGAAAAAATAAATGCTGGAGGAATATCTCTGGATCTAACACAGGCAGCAAAATTTTTCTTACCACCATCTTTGTAGAGTGTAATGAACTCCATCGAAAAGATCTTTCCCAAAATTCGCTATCTCTCATAGATTCACAGATTTCCCGAAATTTTTTCCGAAATCGGATTCAATGTTTTCATATGAATTCTTACTTTCTTATTCTCAATAATATTAAAAATCAATCGACATTATGTTACTGTTTATTTGCCACTAAAAACTCGTTCGCTAATGGAAATTGTTTTTTTACAACCTTGATTGATTGGAGGACGATTTTAATTCCCATCAATTGATTAATACCTGCAGAATTTCCAACATTTTCACCCATCACGTTCTTTTAACGACGGAGGACTTAAAAATTGATAATAATAACAACTTGAATATCCAAAAAATGTACTGATTAATAAATTCTAACAAAAATAATTAGCGTTTTTTTAGAGTCTCACGAAATACAGAACGTGTCATTTTCCTTCTTCCAGAAATTAACAGAAAAATTCTCAACTGGCGAATAAACGCGAATAAGACCGAGTCTATCGGTGTGTCCATCTCACCCCAATTTACCCCAGACCTACATGAGGTGCGAATTTAACACGCGTTCGCAGTTGAACCCCACTCGGTTGTTTTACTTTCACCCAATTATCTCCAACTATCCTGATGATTTTTTTTTCTGTAGAAAAACTTTCGTGCCTCAGATAGAAATTTTCCAGCAGCTGTTGATTGTAGATAACAGCAGGGAATTAATCGAGGCGCAGGTTTTCGGGTCAACTCTGGGGATCCGGATTGTAGGGGCTTTTGTGAAGGGTCGACGATACATTTTGGTTGGGAATAACAACATGGGGGAATTCATTCAATCAGCATTTCAACCTTCTGGGCTAATGATGAAGCCATCAAGGACGAGTGGTCAAGATGTCCATGTTACTGTGATCAATCTGTTCGGGTGTCCACGGAGGGGAGATTAATGTTGTCGATTCCTTGAGAAGAGGCCAGAACTGCTGGAAGGTCTGTTGACCTTCTTTTTACCTTGTGCATTAATTCAATTATTCGGGCATAACGCTCATGCTTTTTTTTTTATTTATAATTTATGAAACGAAAATTAAGGAACACTCCTAAAAAATTCTGCAATACTTCCAAAAATCTCAATTACCTCCCGCTACAGAATTACCGATAAAATATGTAATTTTTATTGAATAATGCTCTCGGGGTCACAGACGCCGAGAAAAGAGCAAAAAAGTGGAAATATACAGTCCGATGATTTCGATTATATATGAATTATTATTCAGATTGAGGTTGAGGCCCACAGGTGCAATTTTTCGCACGGCGATGGAAATGGGAATTCCGTGTTTCGGGAGTTTTGGAAACCTACGGTTTTTGCGGTTTTCATGCATCGAAATATTCTTTCTTCAAAGTCCTGCATGTGATAGAAGCATCGAGAGAATCTGGATACTTTTTTGCGGGGAATTTCGCCAAATTAAATAATTCTGCGGTTTATACAGGAAGACCTACAATTCTTTTTATTTGTGGTCGAGACCACAAATGCAATTCTTCTTTTGCACATAGGTTTAAAATGACAGCTTCATTTTCTAAATTAATAATTTCACATGTTCTACAAATAGATTTAAGATTGTTCATCAGTATTCTGTACTGCAATTGAATTTTCAGCGGAATATTCCTCATAGCACAATATTAAAAATTTCGTGAATTGCAAAGAAAGTCACAAAGTCATCTCAATTTTTGACTATATGCGATCGAATTCCCTTTCAGTAAAAAATAATCACAAATTTCCTCATTTATCGAATGATAATTGATTTTTTGATCTGAATTTTTTTACCTGAATTTTTTTACCTGAAAATAGATAATCACCGAAATATTTAAAAAATTGATTCGTCAATAAAGATTTCATGCAGAAATTTAATTTCGCGTTTTCGTTATTGAAAATTTCTATTTCTTTCAACTTGAAATTTCAAATATAATTTTTCAACAGTGCAGATTAATTTCGAGCGATAATTCAACCAATCGCAGAGATATTTCAGTGAAACGGAGAAAATTAATATCGCAAAATTGGATGTTCCATGGATTTCATATCTGGTGAAAAAAATTCTCCGCTGATATCAACGGAAGTCATTTTAATGTCCCATCATTAATCACTGGGAGTCGGTATATTGAATGGAGTTTTCTTCCGGATTCCGATCAATAGGTGCATCACCCTGGCAATTTTTATTTACAGACCATTCTCCCTTCATTACTCCCTGCAACATCTAGCATTGGCATATTAATGATTAGGTTTTCAGGTCCCTGATATCTCTCTTCTATAATCAGATGATTCCTCTATTCCTCTCAGCCTCTTCCCGCATATTCTTTATTGCAGTTCAATTTACTCCATAATCAATTAATCATTAATTATTTAGAATGTATTCCGGGGGCGCGATCGGTAATGGCATCACTCCAATTTTACGAATAAATATGTATAAAATAAATATAAATGAGGACATTCATCAGAAGTATCAAAAATGTTTATCTCGTCGAATAATTCACGAATATTTTTTACATTTTTTACTTCTTGTCCTTCTTTGAATATATGATGGATACCATTTACAATTATTATGTAGAGACATGCGATTTTACATCAGTAGAGAATCGCTAACAATCTAATACTTCGATCTATTCAAATCCACCCTTGAATACTTTCATCACGAAAATATTTCTCGGAAAATGTTCCCTGCCATATCCCATATTTCGATCTCAACTCTGTTATTTCGATCTCCATTTCTCGTTCTGGGGTATCCATAACTCTCTGCGGTTACTGTGACATGGAAATCTCGAGTTGGAAGACAACATGCGATGACCAATAGCAATATTACGTGTCTCAGGACCCCTTGTCCGATAGAAACAATATTTTTGCCTTCAAGCATGTGATTTCTCAAATTACAACCGCTTTTATTTCAAAATCGATGAACAATATTTCTGCTGTCATTCTAAATCATGTTGGTGTCCATAACTTTCGGGATTAATTTAAATAATTTTCAACAATTTATGCATCATTTACTCACCTTTCTTCATTATTTATTAATCATCTATTATGGATAGATCGAGATTACACGGGAAAAAAATTCACCAAGCTTCATTTCGTAAATAATTATATAATTAATATCATATCATTTATTTATAATGTTATGTAAAAATGACGGCGGGCTGACGTAGAAATTCAAGTTATTTCCATAATTTTTCGGTTGGAATGTGAAGTGGAATTTCTCAAGACGACGGAGAGATTCTTCTAAAGAAATTCCTTTTTCACTTCACAGAATATCTCTGTTGTGTCCTCTAAACTCACGAGACTGAACTGATCATATTTCAATTCGGAACTCAAATTTCCTATTGAAGTTACTTATTTATCCAAGTTGACTGATGCAATGGATAAGTTCGTCGACTCGTGTACAGAGGGTTGCGAGTTCAAAACTTGGGTGAATAGAATTGTTCGACTTTAAATTGATACAGGACGACGTGAAATAATGATGAAGAAAAAAATTGTTGTGGAATTCAATTAGAAGCCGAAGTGTCTGGCCACTTGAATCGCATTTTATGAGACTAATTAACTAATTAATCTATTTACGCCTATTTAATCACGAAATACTTTTTGTCTCGATGTCAAATTTTGTCTTGACATTTTTCCCTTTCTTTCCTTCGAATCTATTCATTTACGTTTTCCATTAATTTCCACCAATCAATATATAAATATATAAATCAATAGTTTATTTTAATAATCGCATAGATTATGTGAAAATATTAAAAAAAAACGTTGAATCGAAAATATATTCCATGCTGAATTATTTCTATAAATAATAATGATAAAATGACTCTGATAAAATAAATCGTCGCCGATAGCAACTCACCGGTTTTTTCGTGAAATTTTTCACAGAGAAAATTTTGCATTAAGAAAAAATGACGATAATTTTTCAGAACTAGAAGTCATTTGAATAATTTTTTCCTCTGCGTGGGCACAGCAATTTGATTCAATGGTCCCATTATGCAAAGACCCGCCTCAAGAATAAAATGATGATCAATCAGCTCGACAAAAAAATATTGATCGTCGTTCCACTCCAAAAGGAGAAATAAAAAAATTGAAGAAATCCGTAAATATTCTCTGCCCACTTGAAAATTTAATCCACAAAGGTCTACCAAATATTTGAGGGATACGGTAAGCCGGTTATTTACATGGGATTGTGTGGGTTTGAGGTCACAATGGGTTATGCATACATTTTGCGAAAATATTATTGGCGGGACAAAGTTCATACGTAAACATCCCTTGGTGAATCAGGTAAGGGATGAATACTGGCAAAATGCTTTACCCTGCATGTTGCCGAAACGATTTACTCTTTCACTTTGAGCACCATCTCAATTACCGGTACCAACATACAATGGTATATGTATATCTAGTACATAATTTATGCGACACTCTAGGGGCGCGTTCTGCAAAACTGGCAGAAATTTTTTATTGCCATTGTTATTCCATTACTGAACTGGTAATTGACAAGGAACTTGAATATGTTACTGAGGACTGAGAACTAAATGCCACGTATTTTTTTTGTCGGCCGATACGCGGATTTAAAAATCATCTAAATCAATAAATTTATTCATTATTGATTTCAATTATTTCTTCAATTGCGCATACAGAGGGAGTAGGCATTTTTTTCGCAATGTAACAGACAGCTCATGAAAAATCATCAAGATAAAAATTGAAATCATCTCTGAGGGTTGAGGGGTTGAGGGGGAGGCAAGCAAGGGATCGGGGGTAAGCTACCCCCTCGAACAGCCATTAACTCAGTAAAATAATATATGGCTCAGAATTTCATAAAATTAATTTCATTTAAAAACACATGAAAAAATACAAATATCTTTTTTTGCATTAATTTTCAAACTGCGGGTCAAAGGCAAGAGAAGAAGATGTACTTTCACATAAAATGGTTTTCTTGAATTTTGGAGTGATATATTCTTTTATTAGAATTCTTCTGGATTCGAGTTGAGGATAATATTCTTAGAAGGAATACGATATGCTATTGAATGTATAATTCAAGGAAAAAATATTCTTTCTACAATTCCCCGGAGTGAAGAGGAATAACGAAGCAATAAACTAAAAGCCAGAAGCCATTTTAATAACAAAATATTTGATGTGGTGTGGGCAAACTCGTTAAAGTGAAAGTTTTCAAATGTGAAATAGTGGTGGAACACTCCTTGAATTATAAACGCAAATGTAGAAAATTACTGAAGTTAATTCAAGGAGGCCGAAGTGGAGTGGAATACAGACGAGTGGTCATGTTTTCCCTAGGCTTAGACCAACCTGATTACAACTTTATAACTATACGAATTCTTGTTGGACATTTTGGGCGTTTGTAATCTACAAGATCCGTTGGATAATGTAAGACAATGGGGTATCTCCTGGGTCTTCTCCATCTCTGGAATATTCAGTGGGTGAGCGAATTTGAATCTCTGTGGAGTCGTGAATTGTTCGTACAGTTGTTAAAAAACGAACACTTTATTCCAGAAAGTTTCGTCTTGGCTTCAACCAGCTCGATAATCACTCGACAACTGAGTGAGATGTAATTACTGAGTCCAGTGGAAATCTGTGGAGGAAATGAGATAATAAAAATACAGTAAATTCATTATTGGAAAGGTCTCCGTGTGGAACAATTCCACTGAAGAGTCTTCATTAAAAACCTGATGAATTGATTTAAATAATTCAAAGAAGGAATAAGACACTTCATTCATTCAATGGCAAATGAGACTTAGTCGTCAGATCGGAAATAGTAGAAATCTTTAACTGTCAATTAATATGAAATTCATTCCTTTTTATTATTTCATAATAAATCGACTTTTTGGATGTTCTTAAATACCATCATTACAATTACTGGAAATAATGGAAGTTTTCCAGTTTTCTAAGCTTTCAATCCTTTCTTTCGAATTTTTCAAACTTTTCAATGTCCAATTTGCATAATAAGTCCTAGAAATCGAAATCTCATTACAATAAATAATCAATCAACATGAAAAACCATTTGTTACTCAATTTTTAAGACGAAATTTCATTGTAAATGGTATTGACGATCATATGGTGTTCATTGAACTCAATCCAATGAATACTGACTGCTCAAAAAATTCAAACGGTGGAAAAAAATTCTTCGTAATAATTGCAACAATTATGTTCAATGTGATGATAAATGTCGCCTTGTTTAATTGTTAATAATTTCAGTGAGAGAATGTCATCGGCTGCGGGAGAGATGCTTCAGAATTTTATGACGACATAATAATTCCTAGGAGAATTGCATAATTAGAGAAGATTTTACAGTCTTATATATGTTCTCCCGAATTTAGTTCTCTCAGATAAAACGACAGGATTTGCTGTACTTTAGAGACGTGTACAACTTGTTGCTACAACTCTGGAATTAATTAGAGGATGCGGGATGAAATGGACTTGTTCAAATCTTCAGGATTTCGCGATGAAATCGTGATCTCATTTCAAAGTTCAGAGTAAATATTCCATAAATGCTTTTCACACCCGTGAATTCATGAAAATTTTTCATCTCTTCCTCTCAATGCACGCGTCAATATTTCGATCTCTGGATTTATGGGAAATATTCTTGAATATGGAATATTTATCCCCGAGGAAGAGGGTCTTTGCAAAAGATTTTTCCCTTATTTTCTCCCATGTGCTTAAAGAAGGATAAAATTGTGATTGAAAATAAAGTGGCAGATTACACCTACCACCAGCTTCATTTTCACCGTTGAAAAATTTTATTGGACATTTTGAATAGAATTTCCAAATATTTGCCTAAAAAATTCAAAATTAATAGAAAACCACCAAAAACGGAAATTCCCGTTCAATTTTTATTTCATAATTAATAAAAATCTGAACAATTCACTATCACGTAAGTTGGTAAAAAAAAAAAATATGTCGATTAATTTTCCAAAAGTGTGACGCTAAATTTACAAAAATAATTTGAGTGGATGCATGCGTGATTATCAGCACGTAATCCGTACAAATCCTCAATGACACAGCATAACCCGTTGTACATGGAAGGATAGAAGTAATTGGCCGGGCAACAAGATCCAGAAGGTAGAGCCCGTAGATCAAAGAGCCCTGTAAGCACTGAGCGCTCCAATAACGACACAGGATAGCCCAGGGTACACGACGCGGATTTAATTAGAGAGAGAGGATGGTCAACGGGCGTGAATACTACTCTTCGACCCTTGTGTTCCAACCAACAGGTCTATAGTTGTACCTTTATACTTAGCTTTCTCTCTGTGTCGGAGGAACCTCACCAAACTCAATAATCTACCTTGGCTCTGCCACAGAGACAGCCAACAGCCAACAGCCGACTCCAGGGGCACCAGGGGGTGATGCAAAATTTTCATGCACGTACACTTTGGCTGTCGTACCATTACATGGGCAATTGTCGGGAATCGTTGGTTAATTTTCGTCTCGTGTTGACTCGTCTGGCCTCCTATTCATTGTCACTATTCACCCGACGGTTCAAACCCCACGGTTTAATGGAAAATGCCCGCAAAAGCTCAGCTACCGACAAAATAACATCACGAATTTCACACATCTCATACAGTACTTTTGTTGTTCCTGGATTTTTTCATCTGCAATAGTGAGTCCTGTCGATAGAATAAATAGACCAGAAAAAAAAACCCACACATGAAAAACTTAAAACCCACGGAACTTAATAAACTATAGGAGAATTAACATTGGTCTATTTTTTCTGTGGTCTATTTTTTCAGGGATAATTTTTCTGATCGTAGAACTGACGAATGTGGAATGTGTTATTCTGGCCAGAGGTTGATTTCCTATTTATTAAGACGATTCTTTCTCATCTCAAGGACAAAAAAGCACTCGTGCGGATTGGAGTCACGAATAGGGTATTTTAGCATGGGAAGGCATTCGCCCTGGGATTTACTCTGAAGAGGAGCTGGTACCAAGTAGGTGGTGTAAGTTGGGGGTGCAATCGAGTGGAACCCACCACCGTTGAAACAAACCCGGTGTGGTTGAACCTCAGACTGTCTATTTTTAGAAAATGAAAATCCCAACTTGCACGACTAGAGGTACAACATGCTACCAGATACAATGTGTAATAGAGGCCACAGCGTCGGTGAACCTCACTACTCAGTCCTTTCAGGAAGTAGAATAGCCCGGACTCTAGTCCGACACGTTTCAGAACAGTCTATTTAACCAGGAGAAAGGGTCACTGTTTTTTTTATGAATCCTTTGTTTTTTTTTCACTTTTTTTTCTTCTCCCTTTCTATACAATACCATTGAAAATTCCTTGGAATTTTCCTAGCCATGTCAGTTGAATGTTCAACTCTGTAAATTTTATTCCAAATATATAAATCGTTTGAATTCAATTGCAGTTGAAATCGGATTTTTCTGGTAAATGAAAATTTACTTTTGAGTGTAAGCTTGAATTTTTACGTCCATCATAGAAATTAAGTGATTCGTTGATGAAAAATTCATTATTGATCATTTTTTTTATTGAAAGTTTCAAGTGAAATGGAAGATTTGAGGCATGTAGGCTGCCATAAAATGCTTTTCTCTTTGGGTGAAACAGATATTTAATAAAAGTTTATGTATTTATGTTTCAGTTATTGAGCTCAATTGTTGTAGTGGGTGGTACAAACGTGGCTGGTGCATTAACGCATCATCCCCGGGAGCTAGCTCAGAGACAAGCTTTCCTGGAAACACGTCAATGCGTCGAAGCCCGGCTGACCACACAACGAGAAAATCAGCAACAGGTATTCATATCGTGAATAACTTGATATGAAAATTACGTTTCACCCTTTCCCATATTAATCCTTCTCACTTTACATTTCACTATTAAATTCCTCGGATTACATAGAACATAGATTTTACTGGAGCTAGGGGGAAATTGTATTTGGAATCTAGTGCTCAGCAACTCACAGTGAAATCAATCCTCTCCACTCGGTGTAATGTAAAATTATTTCATCTCTCTTCTACTCACGAATAATTTGAGCATCCGATCGTTTATCCCAGATTTATCACTAGACGTTATTTTCTGCGAATAAGTAAAAAATAAAATGTCCGACAATATAATTTAGGTCGATGCAAAAACTCAAATGGAAACCTCGTGCCCGTTTTTATTGTTCAGTCGTTGTGATTTTTTTATTATTCTTTATTGAACTGTTCAAAATCACTTGGCGTTTTTTATTCTGGTCGGGATATTTATTTTCTTGGAATAAAGTCTTCAGTAGTTTGGTCTTTGAGGACAGGCGATGGCTCTGTATTTTTATTTATGGAAATTTTCTAAATATTCAGAACTACTTGAATATAAAATATTGCTCCGATGAACTTCATGGAACAATCGTGGGAGCAATAACAAATGTTTTTGTTTTTTTCAATAAATCTCGTTAATGTTCTCGTTCTCGTGAATTAAGGAGAGTAAATAATTTATAAGCAGACGGAATTACCGACTTAGACTCATGATCAAATTCGCTGTTGGATTTTTAAAAAAGCCACGAATTTGTGGCTGAAGATTGGAAGTGAAATTTTTTTTCTCAAGTTAATTTCACTTGAGAATGTAAACCTCATGCAATTTCAAGTTTCACGGAATTTGTAAACAGTAGAGTTGACTGAAGTTCACTGAAGTTTCTCAACTGATTTGAATTTTTAATCAATATGTGAATATTCAGTGCCATATCAGACTGACTTTCTAATTAATTGAAAAGTAAACAACATGTTTACTGGAATTCCCTTTATGTCGACAGGAAATTCAGAATATTCCGAGTCTCCCGTACATTGAGAAATTTTCCATTCCAAAAATTCGCTAATTCGCTAAATCTCGGTGTAAACGACACGTATAGCGAAAATTTTGAAAATATATCCCCAAATTTGGGGTGCAGTTTCTCTAGAAACTCGAAACACTCACGCAAATCTCTTTCGATCCTCACCCGACACAAGAAATATAGAAATAAATTTCTTTGTGAATATCGTGGGAGCACAGGTCCATAAACCTCGAATATTCGACGCATGTAAAAATCATATTGTGAGGAAACATTGACATTCTGATGAACACTCGAGTAAAAATATTTCAGTCACGAAGGATTGCCCACGTATAGTACACCCCGGCTGCTACGCTAGTTGACATCCCTCATAAATAATTAATAACTCACCGAAGTACGATGAGAATCACTTCTTATTTGCATATGCATGAGTCTTCGACCCGAGTATGAATTAACTTTCGGAACGGATCAAGGTGTAATTAACGGCGATTTCCCTGTGACTGGTTAGTGTTCCCTTCAGCAACTCCGATCACAAAATTCGGAAGCTCCATTCCATTATGATGAAGATTAAATCTAACGGATCTGATCTTCTTTTTTTATCGAGGATGATTGAACTTGGCCAGTTTCATCACGGAACTATTATGCATGCACATAATGCCGCACAATTATCCCCATTCAATGAGTCCCTTGATCTCCTTGACATTCTGGAGAATTGAGAAAGTTGAAACAGACTTGGAAACTCGGCAGACACAACGAAGAGAGAATTTCAAATAAGGATAATGGTCAGTGTCAGGATCCATTACTCCATCTGCGTAATAAGGCTATTTATGATCTCACAGAGACACAATTCGGTGTACAATACAAAGAGAGAGAGAATTTGTGATTAGACCCTATTTCATACTCAGCTGATATCATGCTAATTCTTAATATTACTTTACTGCATCATCTCCCTGCAATTATGATATTGGAAATTTTGAAAAGGAATTATTACCCTTTCAAAGAATTGCAAGAATTCATCTACTTCTTGCTCATCTTCCAAATATTCACAAGAATGTTTTATGTTACTCTTCGTAATCGTCTTAATCGGTCTTTCCAATTATAGGAAAATACTTTTCCTCTGACGTCTGGTTTATCTGTCTCCGGACTTCGTCGTATTCCAAGGAATTTCTCAGAATTGAAGGAAGATAGCGATATTTTCATAATTACATTATTTGTAAAGACAGATACGAGCTACAAGAAAGGTATCTATAAAAATATCTCTATCTCCCCTCGATTTCGAGATATTCTCAATAAATTGGCGTCGACTTAATTGACTTCTCCAGTTTACCACTTTGTCAGAGAATTAAATTGAAATTGATTCAATTCTAATGGATGTTCATCCAACGAGTCATTAGCGGTGTTTAATTATAATTACCACTGCAAAGCATCAGTCATTGTTAATAAATATAGTTGGTTCCTGCAAATGGTCATTTGTTAATAGTTAATAAATGAATATTAGAGATCTATTGAGTCGTCTGAACCAACGAGCGTTCACAATCTGATACTCACCACCACTGGTTGTTAATAATTAACGAAATCCATTAGCAACAAATAAAGTATTCAATCACAGTGGATATGAAGTGAAAAATAATTAAATTCCATTGGCTATCGTGGATTACTTCAAATGCAAATTTTGAATTTGTCATCGCAATGGAAATATCCTGATAATTATATTTGAATTTTTGGCGGACATATATGTGCGTTAATTGGCACATATTTAGGGCGTACATACCGCTTTCTATGTGGGAAAAAGAACTTTTATCACGGCTCGTTCCAAATCGCTCAGTCAATTAATTTTGGTATCTCCCACTGAAATTGGGAATCCAGCAATCATTTGTTGCTGACCAAGAGATAAATCCCGAAATACAACGAAACCCCTTTGAAAACAAATTGATGACCCATCGAATCATTAAACCAAGCAAACTCTCTGCGCTATGTAACTGCATTATCGTTATTCCAGTGTGTGATCCACCACAATCAACACACGAGTTTCTCCTCCGACCACCTCCAATTCCCAGATTTTGTCAAACAATAACCGATACAGCCACCGTGAATCATGAATATATCATCCATGAATATCACCCAGTGAATCCCCGTGGGTCAGATATTGTGTAACTCATTCGTGAAGTAATGAAAGTGTTTTTGAGAATCACGTTAATTTCGCTGAAATAATTTACCGCATTGATAATTGGTAATTGTACAACAGGATTGTTGATTATTTCTATTTCCAGGAACGATTGTTATTGAGTGTATTACCACGACACGTTGCGATGGAAATGAAGGCCGATATTGCCGGAAAACCGAAGGACACTATGTTTCATAAAATCTACATTCAAAGACACGAGAATGTCAGGTAATATTTATTAATTGTTTTTTTTTCTTTTTGTTCACTCGGTGGTGATTTTTCCTTTCATCTTGTCTGTCATGTTGCTATTTTCATTTCATCTGGTGGCCTTTTTACGCCATCTCTCTTTCTCGGTGAAACAAGAGTCATTCCAAGAGATCAGAATGGAGGAAACGAGGTCCAAGTGGGGTTGAACTAAATTATAAAACAACTTTCAACGTAGTCTTTGTATAACTCGTAATTCAATTCACTGAACAAGCGCCATGGGTAAATTTGTTATGTGCAATCATTATTTTTGTTATATTACAGTGTTCAGTGAGTGTGTATTGACTCCCTAGTGGATGTTATTGGCTTTTGGGAATTGTGGGATGTTGTTTTCTGAAGGAAATAGCCACTTGTCATTCTGATTTCAAAGGAATTTCAAATTTCGTTGCTTTTGAAATTCGTATCGATTAGTCATGCCTAGGAAAACTGAGGGGACGATTTATAGCAATAAAAATCATTTCAAATAGCCATTATTGATTTTTGGGAGTCACTGTGAGCATTTTTAAAAAGTAGAAATTCCAATATTTTTTAACAAAAATAATTTAAAGTTCTGAACATCCACAATAGTGTAATTTGTCAAATTCTGTGAGAGATTTGAGTACATGATTTTGAATTCACTTTCGATTGAAAAAGTTCACGGAATTTCTTATTCATTGTTAAATGGTAATAGTTTAAAAGTTCAAATTTTTCATTTGAAATTTCAAACAATGGTAACTTTTCCCCACTGCCAGATTTCGGTTTTCGCGTTCGACGGTACAAAATTGATGAAAGAGATTTAATTTATTGACAAGAGACATGTTTCAGGGACACCACAAGTCTGATTTATGTTTTTCCATTTTTCCCCAAAAAATTGCCACACGGAGAGACTAGTTGGGTTTTTTTTTTTTTTATTCCTTCCTGTCATGCGATCCCTCGGGTCTAACACTGGTATGTGTCCCTGGTGAACCGTGCGAATTTAGTCGGTGTATTTGAAACTGGGAAAGGGACAAGGCTTTCTCTTACCATGCAAATAAGGATATGTAATGTGCGATGTGTTTTGGTTGTCTTTTCAGCATTCTGTTTGCGGATATATGTGGCTTCACGTCACTATCCGATCAATGCACCGCAGAGGAACTCGTGCGACTGCTCAATGAACTCTTTGCTAGGTGAGATTTCCCTATTTTTGCATCTAAAAGGATTATTTGAATTTTAAGGATGTGGTATTAAAGTGGTGAGGCAGTCAGCAGAGAGAGCTAAAAGTCCTCAGCTAATTCTACTATCCCCTGACCATAGTCTCTAAAAAAGTTGCATTGAATTTCATTTCCAGGGTGAAGATTAATTAAAAGCCAAGCTTTACTCGAAATTCAAAGGAATCTATCATTTTTTAGCAGCAGATTAATCGGAGTTTCATGCTTTGTAATTTAGAATTCAGTTCTATTATTTTACGGACAGTCATTTTATTCAAATTGACGTTCTTTTTATTTTCTGGTAAACTTACGATGGAATTGATGCGAAAAAATATCACGTTTTTGCGTTTTGTTATTATTTAGTGACTCACATTTTTTTTGAACTTTTAAAAAATAATCACAAAACTGTAGAATAAATGAGATTAAATTATCGCACCACCACGAAAATTCGTGAGTCATAAAATAATAATAGAATGGCAAAACGTTATATTTTTTCACATCGATCCCATCGATAATTTGACAGAAAAATTATAATGATTTAAGGAGCAATAAAACATGAACTTTCACTCAATATCTGAAAGTGTCGAACGTGAAAGCAAAATTCATTACAGAACTAATAATTTTTTAATTAGATAATTTTCTGCGTTTCTACATCCGAGTGGTTGATAATTAGCGAAATAACAATGGAGTCCTACAGAAATAAAAAACAATGTTAAACCCACGTACCGAATAATCACCCGAATTTTTAATTGATCTCGGTGAAATGTAGAAAGACGAGGATAAATCTAATCTAATTATCGGACAAAACTACGTATGACTCATGTGGATTCAGACAAGTGAAAAAAGAACAGACAATGGTGGAAAGTCGACAAAGACGAGACATTCTCAAGCTCCAGTGAACCACAGTGATTCATTGATTCGAAATCCAAAGCTTGGGATGAAGAATACAGAGTTTTTACCGAGATCTTCAAAATAAGAGAAGAAATATTACTGAGACGAGCGAACAATAGCGGATTATGGGCAAACTTGATGCACTTTGTCCCCGAAGAGACGCGCAACTTTCACTCGAAATATCCCGATAACCATTAACAATTTTTACGACAAATAAAATAGTTTCTTCTTGTGGGTTTACGACTCAGAATTTCAAATATTATTTCTTGTCCCTTCAACTCACGTTTTCCGTTTCTTTTGATGCAAACATTAAATAATTCAATGTCGATCACTTGAAAAATTGCGCACAATGATTTATTAATATGTAATGAAATGAAATTCTCGTTGAATTTTCTATTCGGCAAAATTTTCCAAATTTTCCGTTAAAAAATCGAAATAAGATAATTTCATCTGCGATTACGTAAGTTGTCATGTAATTTTCCCCAACTTTTATGTTCGTGGAAAATACCAGAAAATGTGTAGAATTGCGTTAAACCCTGGTATACTACAAGTACGTAATGAAATTACCGTTTCTATTCAACGAGACATGCATTGAAGACAGTGATGGACACGCATGAATTATACCAATGCATTTAATCCACGTTGAATTACAGATGACGGCAGTGGTGATAGATCAATTGTATTTCTGATATCTGATAATACCCTGTGAGAGGAGAGGGGCCGACGCACATGATAGTACAACAATGATTTTCTGTTTTCAGTGGTAGTTTAGTCTACGATTATCACTGAGTAATTCGACTAGCAATGCGTCACTGAAATTATTACACAAGACTCACTCAACGCATAAATACATACAGCGAGGATATTCTCACATAACATTCCAACAGAAATTATTCGCGTGGAAACTAGTATAACGAGATGTTTATTTCAATTCCATTATTATAACAACTATTTGGCGATTTTATCACGATTAATTGGGTGCATGGTATTACGAAATTCCGATGATTCCTGAATTTAATTAAATTATGAGCTGATAGACCTTGAAGGTCCTGCAATCGCAAGAGAGACAGCCTGAATTAATTGTGTTTCTGCCACCATAAAACTCACTCTCGGATTTTACAAATGCGCAGTATTTACGAATGGTACAGTAACTATAATTAAATACTTTTCTTTAATCTCTATTTTCACGTGACCAACGGGATATTAATTTTTTACTGCAATTTTCGGTATGGAATTACGAAAAATATGAATGAATGTGAAATAATAATTATTTCATTTCACGAACGTTCAAAGTTCTCATCCTGTTTTTACAGAAAACGATTTTTAGAATCCCAATATTTTTTTCCACCCTACACCATTGACATTCATTTTGTCCTAAAACCAATCCACTCATCCGAAGTACCGATCAATATTAACTGAATATTCAAATTCGTCTATGAATAGAAATGGCTGATATGAAACAAACATTTGTATTGGGCCAATCAATTCCCCCTATTCACTTCAATTTCCCTGAATTCATGAAAACCTCCCCCCGAACTTGTAATGAACACCTCCCGATTTCCGGTAAATTTACACCTATACATGTCCTTGAAAAATCCAATAAGATCAATTGAACTGAGCAATGATAGAACCTAGAGCAGTGAAATCGGTTGGAAAGATAAATTCCGGGGAATCACAGAAGTGAATATGAGGGAAAATCAATGTGCCTCGAATTTCCATCTTAAATAATCCCACTGAAACTTTGATAAGTCGATCGATAGTCGCTAAATAATTCAAATAAGGAGACAGAAAAAAAGTGACTTGCAGCGGAAAGTTTTTTTTTTTTCATCCCCCCGAGGCGGAAATGGGGCGCGGAAGTACAGAGCATTGCAACAGTTATGCATATTTCAGTGCTTACGCCTGTAATCCTATTTTCATGTTAGCACGACGCTCCATCCATTACGAGTTTACCGGTTAATAGACGACTTCAGCGTGAGGTTTCCTCCATCTTCAATCCAGACTTGTGTAAAAATTTATCAGCATAATTAAATAATTGGTGCTAATTGACGAACAAGTCTGAGGTGTCTGCTCCATTTTTTTGAGTTGATTCGATGGACTTTATTTATATAAAGTAAAAAATGGGTTACCGGTAATTGAATATTTCCTAACTGGATAAATCTGTTTTCCATTCGAGAGTGGAAACGGTGGAAATTATCGAGAAGTGAATGAAAGTGTTAACACTCGATTTTATCTTCACACGACAATAACCTATTTTATTTTATTGAAGTAATTGAATTTTATTGAATTTTATGTTCAGTAGAAACTCGTGTTTCATTCGATTTATCATGTGAATATTCACATCCACTCGAGTATTGAAAATAAATGAAGAATAGAAGTCCTCGACTCTTGTAATTTTTGCAGATTCTCTCAAACCGTTAAATCCAAATAGCCAATTACCTCAACGGAATTGCAATAACATCCCCCATTTGTCAAACTTTTTCTCAGCACATACCAACAAATCCGAACGGAATCAGTGCAAATACAAAACTTGATGTTGAGAACTTTTCCCTCCATTGAAAACAGCAGCCCGCACATCACTCCAGCAGAATCATATCCAAACTCATGTCCTTTTATCTCTGAACAAACCAACAACTCTCCTATGCTCCCATAAAGAAAAATGCATCACAAAGATTCGATAAAAAAAAAACCTCAACAAAAACTCGAGAGTGAAATACTCGGGATAATTCGAGATCAAAAGATGTTTGAGCAATGGCTGTCCCGCCTCTGACATATATCTCACAGCATCTCGAAATTCCTGAAGAGGTGGAGTCAGGTCACTAACGTAGCAATGAAATCAGGACAACAGAGATACAAACCTCCAGAGGTGTGTTAGTTTAAAGGCTTTGTACTCCAAAGTTAACTTGGCAACTGTTGCGGTAACGGAAGTATATTTCCCAAGACAACAAAACAGATGCTACTCCCAAATTGATACTCTCCGCAATTAATTAATACGGAATAGAGTGATTAAATATGTACATTATCAAATGTATCCCGTTAAGAGCAATCATTGCTGAGGTGTCATCTGTAATAATCACGTGTCAATTTCAGATTTGATCGTCTCGCTTCTGAACACTACTGTTTGAGGATCAAACTCCTTGGGGATTGTTATTACTGCGTATCAGGTCTGCCCGAAGCTAGACCGGATCATGCTCACTGTTGCGTTGAAATGGGACTAGACATGATTGATGCTATCACGTAAGTACAGCCGAGCGATATTCCCTCTTAATGATTCGCATTCCATATTAAAAAAAATATCGAATCCCCACAGATGGATTCGCCGATATTCCAATTTCACGGATAACTTGTTATTTTCGGTTCCATGTTTATATTCCACTTAATAAACTCAACATGTCGACTCAATACCTGATGCTTTAATCCAATATAATTGAAGGATAAAATATATTTGAAGCGGGTTAGATAGAGGGAATAAAAAAAATTAAAAACGACCAATAATATGAATATTTTTTAATACACGGGTGAATTAATTTAGCAATGATTTGTTGGATTGCAGATAGCATAGGAGCAGAGGAATAATATTTGAAAAATCCATTAATTAGCGCGTGAAATAGGGCATTATAATCTTTCTTGCCTCGACGAATAGGTCGACAAGGCAAAAAAAATGTAGCAATTATCAATCCCCAATTTAATCATATGTATGAGAATTACTTGATTGCTTTGAAATTATTTCCTGCTGTTATCCTGCTCCCAGACTATGTGAACTTTCAATTGCACGTGGTTTTTGAATAAATTGATGAATGTATTGACAAATAATCATAGCATTGGCTGCACTCTTTTTAAATTCCCTCTACTATATTTCAATCTCTCCAGTCGTTTCATGGAGAAAAATGTAATTTCCACAGTAAAAATTTGAATACAAACATGAATAGCCAAATCACTGACATGAATCCCTGAATAGCCGAATAAAAATTAACTGTGATATCAAACCAAAGGCTTTGTCGGACACAATCACCCACATCCCCGAAGCCAGCTGATGGACGCATTGAACATTCACAACTCATCATCCCTAGTAATGCTGCTCCAAAAATTGAATAACTTGCATGTGTTCCCAAGGGATTATGTACAAATTGACGTACAAATGCAGCAGCATTTGTTCTGGCAAAGGGGAGAATAATAGTGTTCTGAAGGGCTAGTATTTGCCGGTGGGAGGCTGGATAATTAAGGCAGATTGAAGAGCTACAGCCTCGTCGAAACAACTGGCCACACCACTAGCTGAACGAGCCCATAATGCTCTCGTTTCCTGGGCATTGTTCACATTTAACGAGATACCTATCTCTCTCTCCTCCATAGTTACCCTATCAACTTTTCCACGGAGCATTGAAAATTCACTATTAAAAAGCCCAGCAGTAACTCTAGAGCACCTAATCTATCATAGCCTATCATAACAACTCTATTTCAGACTGGTCCGTGAAGTTATGGCTGTGAACGTAAACATGAGAGTTGGCATCCACACTGGACGAGTCCATTGTGGGGTTTTAGGCCTCCGTAAATGGCAGTTTGATGTATGGAGTAATGACGTAACTCTGGCAAACTATATGGAAAGCGGTGGTATCCCAGGGTGAGTGAGGCGAAGCAATCTCCTAGATAAACAGACACATAAATAAATAACATTTGAAATACCTCCAGGCGTGTACATATAACAAAAGAAACCCTGGATTGTCTCGGTGGTGATTACGAGGTGGAAGAGGGTCACGGTGGCGAACGCAATACTTACTTGAAGGATCACAACATCCAGACGTACCTAATAGTACCGGGTGATACATTCAAGGAGAACGTAACGAGCCCCAACATGAAAAAACCCTATCCAGCGAATGGTAACATATCCAAGGAGATGAGAATGATGGGTCATGGGTCACAGCATGGAAAGCACGCAAAGCTTGGCTTCGGTGAAACCATTGAAAGTGAGAAAGATCCCGAGGATGAAGTGAATGAGTATCTGATGAGGGCCATTGATGCACGCAGTATAGACAGATTACGTGCTGAACACTGCACACCATTTCTCCTGACATTTAGGCGGCCCGATATTGAGGAAAAGTATTCGAGGGAGCGCGATCGTATGCTATCGGCGTACTTCGTCTGCTCTGGTTTTGTTTACATTGTTGTTGTTGTTGCAATAGCAATAACCTTAACTGGGAGTATTTACTTTTATGCGTGCACCGGTGTGAGTTTGCTGACAATTATTGGAATCAATGTAATCCTACTGGCTGAGAATAACGAGAGAGTACCACAATGCATGAGGAACATGGCAATTTCTATATTTGAAAATCGCATGGTGGCACAGAGTATCGCCTCAATTGTTGTCTTTCTCACATTCATAACAGTTCTGTCCCCTTTGGTGACCCTCGACAACAATGATATCTGCCGCAACAACACATCTCCCACAGCGTCTCACGACAATTCTTCGGTTGTAGTTCAAAGCATTCCTATCTCTCCAGGACCCTGCTATTATACATTATTCACGGATGTAAGTACACTCGAGTTGCGTTTGCCTTGTTGAATTGAATTGTTGAACAAATGCCAAGGATGATTAATCTGCATCATGAATTTTCAACTCTGTCTTCAGTTATTTCCAGTGCTGGTGATGCTAGTAATGATAACGTGCGCTGTCTATCAGATACTGACGTCGGTCTTCAAAGTGGCTGTATTGAGTATTGTCGTTGCTTGTTATTTATCGGTTAGTATCTATCAAGCACTCAACGAGGAGAACATCGACCAGACTGGTAGATGGTTGGCCGGTGTTTTGGTGATTTTTTTCATGGCATTTCTTGTCGCCCACTCTCAACACACGGAGGCAACATATCGCCTTGATTTCCTGTGGAAACTCCAGGCAACCGAGGAGAAGGAGGAGATGGAGCATCTCAAAGCCTACAATCAGAAACTACTCGCTAATATTCTACCTGAGCATGTTGCAACACATTTTCTCTCTACATTCAACACTGACGTTAGTAATTACCATACATTAGCCAAATTTATTCTGACACAATGTACTCACCTGTATTTCACACCCTCTAGGAACTCTATCATGAACAGTGTGACTTTGTCTGCATAATGTTTGCGTCCATTCCCAACTTTTCCGAATTCTATGTCGAGCTCGAGGCCAATAATGAAGGGGTTGAATGTTTGAGGCTGCTCAATGAAATCATTGCGGACTTTGATGAATTACTCGCTGAAGAGCGGTTCAAGTACATTGAAAAGATCAAAAGCACGGGCTCAACGTACATGGCAGCGTCAGGTACTGTGCTCTATCCATTATTAATATCCACTGACGGAGGATGAACGTTTTAAACAATTCATTAATCGTTTTGAACTTTTAATTAAGGCCTTACTAAGAGCACTCGGGACACTAAAGACTTCAAACACGTGACGGCAATGGCTGATTATGCTTTACGGATACGCGATCAATTGGCCTACGTGAATGAGCACAGTTTCAATAACTTCAAGATGAGGGTAGGGATAAATATAGGACCTGTCG
The DNA here is from genome assembly GCF_000806365.1 of Fopius arisanus. Classification (NCBI taxonomy): domain Eukaryota; kingdom Metazoa; phylum Arthropoda; class Insecta; order Hymenoptera; family Braconidae; genus Fopius; species Fopius arisanus. The sequence goes on along the minus strand of NW_011887742.1, from coordinate 496,188 downwards.
TTGCCGGTGTGATTGGTGCACGTAAGCCCCAGTATGATATTTGGGGTAATGCTGTCAATGTTGCATCGAGAATGGATTCAACCGGTGTACTTGACAGTATTCAGGTGACCCAAGAGGTTCGTGATATACTCTATCCTAAGGGCTATCCACTCACCTGTCGAGGAACTATTCAAGTTAAGGGTAAGGGCAGTATGGTCACGTATTTTCTCGATGGACCCACCGATCCCTCCAAGATGACTACTATACTCGAAAATGATGCTGCACATCTCGATAACAATGTCGAAATGATAAATAATTCAACTCACGGGCTTACCTTGTGAGAGCAGTAATGCCGATTTACTTTCACAAGCTAGATGTCTCCAGGATGTCTATCCTATCGGTTGTAAATGTAAATGACTGATGATGTTCGATGTAATACTTTTAGATTAAATGACGAGTCAAGGGATTGCGCCAGTTATGGAAAGCAAATTGATATCCAACTTGGTGATTCATTAAATCTTGGATGTAACTACGCACATCTGCCCAGTGAAATATCTATATTTTTTATTATAGTTTGACTCGTACTCTTGGATACAAGCTCTCAATCACTCTCAACTGGTCTGTACTGCCGAGGCGATTGTTGTAGATTGCGTATTAATGTTAGAGACGTGGGCATGGGAATGCGATATTCCGCTTAACGATGTCCTAAGTTAGTCATGAGCAGTCATGAACAGCTCTGAGCAGTTATCAGCAAGCGCGACTGGTAGATTGAATTGTGTAACGCCAAACGATAATCGAGCTCTCTGTACATTCTGTCCTATCGACGACCAAAGTTGGGAGATAGTGTTAAGCAGCAGTCAATGATAATGACAATGACCATGGCTGGTGCTCGATGATTCAAATATTAAAATCGTTGAATTGAACATTTTAACCACATCTTAGATTAACGGCTGAAAGAGAATTGAATGGGTTCTTCCATGATGCCTATCCATCGGCATTGTAAATACCACAGGTTGAATTATGATAATCACATTGTCTATTACTAGTCCAATGTTACTAAACAGGCCTCTTTGTTAAACAATAGTTGGATAAGAAAACAGAAACAAATATTTATTTTTAGATGAAACAGATAATGAAGTTTCAGCATTTTCCGCACATTCCATGCGCCATGTGGTGCACTTATTTTTGGTGCTATAAATATTGGAAAATATTATTCTAGTCAATAGAGATGATGAATTGGACTGTGGCACGGTGGTGAAGTTTAATACAACGAATTGTATGATCAATTCTATGATCGTTGCTTAGATTGGAATTTCATGTTTGGGGACCACGGCTCTAGGGGGATAAAGTTAGAGATATTTATCTATTGGGATGAGACAGGGAGATAAATTGAATGTATACAGTTCATCTTCGAGTGCGACTTTAGGCAAAATGAGAGAAACTTCTGTGCGCTATCTATGTGAAATAAGAAAAAATTATATTCATAGCGCTCTTCAAATTCAGATTGAGAAAATGAAATCTCAGATACTATTTGAATATATCACATTACCACGGTGACCATAATGCATAATGTATTGTTATCATGTGGTAGATGCGATATCATCAATATTTGGCAGAGCGTGTGCTATTTCAATGTGCCTGACTGGTTAAATGTGAAGCAATAGATTTTAAGTTTCAAAATGTGAGTGTGTCACGCGTACTAAAGATAAATATGTGATAAAGATGTTAATTAATACATATTACTTAATATTACTAAGTACCTTCAAATTGTCTGTATATGCCCAACAAATGAAAAAAATTATTAACTGTCAATCGAATATTTCAGCGTCCAAATTACTACTCTATTTGTGCTTTGACCAAGTGCGAAACTCTCAATGAACACAATTAAATTTAAGTTTAAAAAATAATGGAACAGCATGTGGCGTTTTGAATTAAAAAAAAACGAATTACAATTAACATTGACTCGAAAGTACCGCAAGTCCCACCTAATAGTCAATAACTGATCATTAAATTGTTCTAGTGGAAAGATAGTATTATTACAGTTATAACGAATTATTTAGATTATTTAGAATTTTAAAATCTGTACACAATGTTTGATGTATCTTCAAGGCCTAACGAAAAATTGACATTATTTCTCAATTAAACAACTCTTGCAATCATTTATTTGTCCGATGGAACAATTCGCCATCTTCAATTGTGCAATTGACAAATTTTATCATCCAGTTCGTGAAATAAATTTTTGAATAAAATGATGTGATGAATCACTCGATCGAGTTTTTCTCTTCTACCTTCCACACGACAAAGTGTTTATTTATCTCGACTTCCATACTCCAGTAAATATCAACCTCAAGCATATTCAATAGTTTAATCTAATTTAAAAAATAAGAAAAATTAATAATGATAGAAGCGATAAAGTAGAATTGCAAAAACTGGTTGAATGAGATCATGGGATTTTTTTTTTTGAACGCGATAAGTACTGGCAGTGCATGCGCACCTGACCAACTCCAATCAATAGAAAGGAACACTCAGTCCCTATAGTAAATGCGCGCGCACCCATAGTACTGAGCATACGTACTGAAATACTTCCATTGAAAGTTGAAACACGTGTTTGGCAGTTGCCTGGCTACAGTGGTCCAATGGTTGAAATTAACCGACTAAATTTCAAATAGATCATGTAGTCGATAAACCGGATAATTCAATTGAGATAAAAGTGTCGTACAATGAGAGTTATAAAGGCAATACCAAGACTACCAGTTATTTTTCACCCACGAGACTCTCTTTTATCCTGCAAAGGAGATATTCCAGGTCTACCTGAATTACGCTGTGGTATTTCATAACCAGTGAGTAATCTTTCATCACGCAATCTGACTTAAAAATTCAATAAAAACTCCAAATCATCTGGACGTGCCATGAATATATTTTGACAATAATCATCGACTTGCGGTTTCATTGAAGTAACGTACATTAAATTGACATCAATGTAGAGATAAGTGATCCCACTCCTACCGAAAGTCGAGTAATAATGATAACCAGGACGGAGTAGTTTCACTGGTCGAAATGGATAGGCTTAATAAGTGTCTTATCAGTTATAAGAATATCCAATTTCACTGACTATAGCTTTTAAAGCAATAATCAGCATTATTCGTTTTACGTTTACAGATGGTATTACAATCATTGGAAACATGAGGAAACCTATGAGCAGTTATCTTTTGAATAACTTAGAAGTCAGTTGAATTCCACTGAGACGAAGAAATTGTGCTGAAAACATTATTAAGTTATTGACTACTCTGGAATCAGTCGCGCTTACATACATGGATACCTTAAGCGCACAGGTAGGGAGATTTCCATCAACTCAATGCAATTCATACATCCAATTCATTTTTTAATCGATCAGAATTAATGATCAGCATTTATGACTGAGAATTGTTAACCAAAACTGTTTATCTCAGACTGTTATGAAACAGATCATGAGGTCAGTCTTCGTTGTTTCTGGATGTGTGTCATCAGAATTATGAGAATTCACTTCTGCTTTAGCCTGGTGATGCTGGGAATCATCGTCCCCATGGAATTCTGGAGAAGTACTTCAGGTGGATCACGTATGTATCTGTGGAACCCACCATGTGGCTGTACATGATGGCTTATATGGTGACGTCGGTGATTGAACAAGCATTTTTTGTTCACAAGGCTTGTCGAGTCAACCATGGCTTCTCGGAAGAAGCTTGCAAGAACATTAGTGCCAACAAAACTGTCAAGGACATAGTCCAGGTGATGCACCATCTATTTTAAATCAATTGATTGGAAATTAATCTTTTACTTTTGTCTACTATTAAATCGATTGGATTGTAAATTTTTAAACTTTTGCAAACTCAATGACTCAAGTTAGAAAGTTTATTTCTAATTATGAATCCTTGCGATACATTTTTTAAATCTGAAAGAAATTATCTAGTGGACGCTTCAAGGGAAATCTGTGGAATAATTGAAATATTCAATTATCAAATGATTTAAAAAAAAAATAGATATGACATCACTGCATATTTCATATTCACGTTATGATGAAAATAGTAAAGTGGTATTTAATAAATTCAGCTGACGGTATCGGACTTTCACCAATGGAACAATATCGCGGGACATGTGATGCCGATAATCTTGGCACTGTTCTTCGGAAATTGGAGCGACAGGAGAGGCAGAAAATTGCCACTGGTCATTGGCCTGATGGGGAAAGTCATCTACTCAGGCATGGTGGTGGTAAATGCATTGATGCCAAATTGGGATGTATTCATGATTATTTACACTGCAAGCATCCCGATGGGAATGTTGGGAGGAGATGTCGCGATATTTGGAAGTTGTTTCGCTTACATCTCCGATGTATCGTCCGTACAAAGAAGAACATTCCGAGTTACTCTTTTAGATATTGTGTACCTGAGCACGATGCCGACAGGTAAATTTCCACGATTGATGATATTATGACCCAAGAGGAATGTTCAATGTCAATGTTTAACTTAAGATTGCTCTATCTCTAGGAATCGCCCTGGGATCGTATCTTTTTACGAGAGTCTTTGACGGCTCCTACGCTATAATGTTTACGATCAATACATCCCTCTTGGTTCTTTCTGTTATCTACTCTCTGATTGTCTTGAAGTGGCAGACAAATCCGCGACAACAGCCACTCAATGGCGTCAATCCCTTTACGGATTTCTTCGATGAAAAGCACGTGATTGCCACATTTAAAACACTAACCAACAGGCGGCCCAAGTTCGCGAGACTTCACCTTTGGATTCTCTTTGTTGCGATGGCCCTCTACACCTTCCAAAGAGATGAAAAACCAATGAGCTATCTTTACACGCAGCGATTCTTCAATTGGGATGTCAAAGATTTCAGCAATTTCAGGACATTCCAGTCTTCTCTGTTTGTTGCTGGTGGGTAGAATTAATTGGATTCACTGGTATCTGATATCACTGAATTATTAATGCATTGAAAATTCAATTGTCTTTAATGTTGAAAATTGAAAGTTTCATTATACATCAATTATCATTTGAAATGGAAAATTCATTTTTTTTTCAATATCAAGAATATCTTTACATCCTGAATTTGTTTAATGGCTCTCACCCGGACAAAGTAACATATCCAGTAATTACATGCCAAACAGCTATGCTAGTCGGTGCTCCAACACTGAGCAGAGGACTGGGCTTGAAGGACACGTACATAGTTATCATCGGTGCATTGTCCCACGCTGGTGGTAGAATTCTATTCGCTTCGGCATTATCTCCCAACGTATTCTACGCAGGTAATTATCTCGGCCAAATTAAACATCAAAGTTCAGTAATCGAATAGCCTATGAAATTCTCATAATTTCGATTCAAGGTGCTGCTGTGGCCGCTTTAGGACCTGTCATCGCACCCGTTCTACGATCGATGACCTCCAAAGTAGTGCCCGTTAATGAAAGAGGTATGTCGTCAAATTATCGCAATTAACACAGGTGAGCTCGAACGGAGTTAATCAATTGAATGAACTTTTTAGGAAAAGTTTTTGCGGTTCTCGCTGTCTGCGATAATGCAGTTCCACTGTTCAGTGGTGTTTTATACTCCCAATTGTACAATGTGGCTTACAACTCAGTACCAAATGCTATTTATTGGCTCACCTTTGCCACGCAAATTTCTGTTATGTTGTTGATAATGTAAGTAACAATAATTATAATCTTGTAAATTGAAAATTTTACGCGGCAAATCGTTGATAAATGAGTAATTGCTGATTCTGTGGTTTCAGTGTTATCCATATTTCTCCTGGAGCTAGTGAACAAGAAATTAATGAGTCTGAGACTGGTAATTGGGCTGTTATAGACGGAACTTCTAGCAGATCCAATAGAGCCGTTGATGGCGGCGGAAATTCCTAGCATTCCTTCATACTTTACATATCAAATGTCAACTTGAAGTATTTTTTTAATCAATCTAGGATAAATCACATATTTTCGTCCTTTGCCTTTATGTTATTGTTACTGTTAATGGAATTATTATATATACTATGCATAATTGTAGAATCAGGGAACTCAACTGAAGAACTTCAGTGAGTTCTGTAGGAATTGATTATTGAATTGAATTTCTATTAAATGATTTCTATTGAATATCTAGAGCTATTTTTATATCCCCAGTTTCCAATATTAAACTTGGAATGAAATGCACTTTGCGGATTACAGACAAATTTTTTAATGATTTTAAGAATTTTTAACTTCAATTTTTTATTCTCCAACATTCTACGTATTTTCTTCGATAAATAATTTTCAGTCACTACCGCTTCATCCTGTCACATTTATAAATAATTTACGTGGATGAAACGTAAAATTCACGGAAAAATACGAAAACGTAAAAGTTATTAATTATTGATTGAATTTTTCAGAGTAATCCATTTAGTATTTACTCTCTGAATAGATATTGACGTATTCGTTAATGACTAAACAGTGAATCTCCCAATATTAAATTGTTTGTTATTTAATGCATTTTTTTTACCCGTCACTGTTTGATGTCTGTAATATGCCGTGTAGGAAAATTATGCATATTCAGTAGCTAGTGGGTATATATATATATATATATATGTGTAGTCATCATTTGTATATATCTTCAACAAGTCAATTATTTCAAATACATCGCCTCGACTCACGTTACGCTGAGGAACGTTTTCGTCAGTCTGCGAGTAACCGTCGTAGTGAGAATATGTATACCCCCTGATACAGTACTTTCGATCGAGTTATTTGCAGTCCGGATACGCGTGTCAACGAAAGATGCTTTACTCTCCAAGAGTTTTCGACATTTCTCACAATTCTTATTGATGCGCTTTAAGCTGTGCATTAATCTATAACGAGAATACTTCGTCACTTGTGTCTAAGTTCCTGACCATTTCGTGGATTGTGGTTGTTCCAAAATATCGTCAAGTGAGTATATTCCATACCAATTTGTGCATAACTACCGAAAATAAGTAAAACGTAAAAATAAGTTTTTTTTTGTTTCTTTTACATGGATAAAACATGCGACATTTATATGACTGAATCATTTACGAAATATGTCCGAGATTTTTTTTAACTGGAGCGCCTGGAGTTGAATTGAATTGAAAAAAATGGATTGACAAGTGAATTGAAATTGGCGGAATTGTCCGTTGAAAGTATAAAATTCGTTGAGATTCTAAATAAAACACCTTATCTTTCAGAATTTCCAGAAATGTTGGAAACAGATGTAGGAACTGAGTCTCGATTCAGTCATTCATCAGTGGTTTTAAAAAGGCACATTTTGAGTCAATTGTCAATTGTAAATTGAGTCAATTTTGGCATTCAATCTGTTCAGAGAATTAAAGTCTTCATCTGTAGCATTGATATCAGAGGTATTTGTATTAGGAAATATTCATCAAACTTGAATGTAGATGTGCATTTATAATCATATGAACTTGACCGACACATATGCATTCAATGTCGGAAATCACTCGCGCAAGTGATAGTCAATTAATACTTTGACACTGGGGTAATTACGACACCATTGCAAAAGAATAACAGAATAATGAACTAAACCATTAAATTTCCTTTTTAAAAGATGAACTTTTCCCACGGATCACTATTATATAGTTCAATATAAATATCTCAGAATTGAAGGAGCATAGCGATTTTTTCGTATAAATATTTCTTGTAGAAAAAAAGGAGAACTAACTAAAAGGTATCTATTATAAAATCGTCATTTTCCTTCAATTTCGAGTTATCGGCCAAATACTGGTCTCCAAAAAATACACTTATCCTAGTTTAATACTTTGTAACAGAATTGCTAATATCTGTATCTTTTCTAATGACGCATTCAGTCCGGTTTTGTTCGCATGACTTCCGCAATTAAGAATCCACAGCTTTTTTCAAATTTGCTTCTTCACGTTCAATATTATTGTTGTGACGCAATATATAATCTTCGACTTTAGTAGTTAAATTTAGAATGGATAATAAATCATTTCGTTATTCATTCGGACAGATTCATGTTTAAGAGGTACTCAATGGGTTAAATATAGTGAGAGGAACATCAAAGAACGAATGTTCAAGACTCCAAAATCCGTAACATTTGTAAATACTTTGCATGACAAATCCATCACGAATTCATAAGTCATAAGTCATAAGACTAAATTTCAAGCTAGAAATATAAAAAGCTATTTTCAAAAATATTTCGAAAGAGTTTGATATACAGAGCCAGTCTTAGGAGCATCTTATTGCCCTTGGAGTTTTTCTCGTTGCGTTCTTACTAATTATCAATGAACATTAGTTGCGTTCAATGAAGCAAAACCTATGAGAATTAACGACCTGCATCCTTCGGAAATATTGAGACATCACCTTGACAGACTTATACGGTTTTCATTATTAGTGAGTCCATAAATACGTTTTTTTTAACAGGTGGATATTTTGAAAATATAATTCTTATTCGCGTGGCAATTATTAAAAAAAAAATAAAATTGGATATTGACCCGTTTTTATACAGAATTTATATTTAATTTCTTATCTGAAACAAATTTAGCTCGCGTCTCCCTGTATTCATTTTTCATGTAATTGGAAGTTCGAAATCCAAACTCTGGGTATTATTTATTCCTTCTAGGATAAAACCCTGAATTGAAACATTTCCGGATACAAACTCAATACCAATCTCAATAAATGAATTCGAATGAAGCCGGAAATATCATTGATATAATAAAAAAAAAGAATAGAAAAAATGGCCTTGAGAGTGAAAAAGAAAAACTCAGGTGTTCGAATGTTGTGATTTACCAAGGAATTCAGGTTGTATTTCCCTCATAAAAACGGTAAAAATCCATTTGGTATCTCCACCAAAGACCGAAACTCTAAACGTGTGCGGAAATATGTTGATTGCTTTTGCGGACGTTCACTTTTCCACTCAGCTCTTATTTCATGAAATTTATGCCGAAATGGTCAGCAATTCCAAGTATATAATGCAAAAGACAACATAGTCATCATTAATTAGAAATATTAATAATGCAAATAATATATTTCTCTACCTTTACCAAACGTTCTCATTTGCAATGAAAATAATTCTATTCTATTGGACTCCAATTTGAAACTACAGGGAGAGAAATATTTAGTAAAAATTACGGAACTTTCAGTTCGTGTACCGATTACGGAATCGATCCGAAAAATTTAAGTGACGGTGTCGTAATTTTTCAGAGATAATTCAGATAAAAATTACGGAGCGCTGGAAAAAAATTGCATGACTTTAGATAGAAATTACGGGACAGCGCCGTAAAATTTCTTACAACCAGATTTCGTTCCGGAATTACGAAAAAGACACGTAATTTTTATTGAATATTTCTCTAAGAAAGGGTTAAGGGAAATTTATATTTTTAATTTTCATTCTTCCTGCTCTGGAAAAATATTTAGATTCATTTTAAAGAATCACTGATATATTCAGGTACAATTATATTCCCATAACTATTTTCGTGATGTCATAATAATAATTTTAATAACTGTCCGTACATAACAATTTGTCAGAAAATTTTTTTCCGCCGGCGCGTATTGAACTTTCTCGGGTGTTATTTCAATTATGAAGTGTTACAAACAGTTACAATGGTTTCTTTATTCGCACCGCATAAAAAATAAACGTTTAAATCCCCAACTCATAAAATCGGGGACATCATTGAACTGCTCATTGATCGCGCAGTAATGATCAATAAAATCGTGCCAAGATAAGAAAGTACTTGATTATTTCGGTATTGTGATTCAAGACCATTACAGAAAATAATTACAGTATTTCCTACGAATTCGAGGTCGCCAGTCGATATAAGCCACACCATCTTTTTTATTGTCAAACGTGTAGAAATTTTCCACTTTTTTTCCATTACCCCGATAAATTAACCGTCCAATTATAGTACATTACATTTGAATGAATGACACGTTATTAGCGTAATGGAATCTTCGATTTTTTACGCAATTGAAATTGAATTATTGAAATAGTCACGTGTTTCCTGCAGCAAGATTTCCGTGCGATAGAAATTGTCGTTACGTAAATTGTTTTTTTTTTTCTGAAATATGATTAGAAATTCTTGCCGGTGCGAATAATCGACTACTCATAGTCAATTGTATAAAGCACTGAATTAATTAGAATTTCTCCACTGTAAAGGATGAAATGGATGCTACGATTCGCATCATGGCTGTCATCCCTGCTATTGACCGTATTACAACCCCTCTATTTATTTTTAAATCGCAACCAACCGCCGAAATTACCTCCAGCGAAGAATTCTCTTCTTCAACTGAGTGCAACTGAATTGGCAACGAGAATACGCCTCCGACAAGTGAGTAAACATGTACTAATTATTGTTGTCCGCTCGCATTCGGAAATTGCAAAATTAAATTTTCAAAATAAAAATTAAAAAATTGAGCCACCAGATTCAATAAGCATCAACATACAAAATTCAAAACATCAATTGATGGAAAACACTGAGAACAAAATTATTTCTGCTGAATATTCATTTAATTGAAAAATATGTTTTTTTAAAAGGATTATTCTTCCAATTGATGAAGCCAGATCGTACAACTGATCGCATTCGATATTCCCGGGCATAAGATCTTGTTGATCGATCAATTATTAATTACGAAATGATTGATAACAATCGACTGGTGCAAAGTCCCAACCCCTGGATATCATCTCAATCAATAACTCGCCAAATGTCACGATTGTTATTGATTATTAAATTATCACTATTGATTATTAACTATTGATTGATCATTAAAACTCCAAACTGCTTGTCATTACAATTTTTAGTATTTAATTCCATTAATTTAAACGAAAAAAAAACTGTAATCATAATTATTTTCTGTTTTGAATCTTTAAATTGTCTTTATGAACCTGGAAATGTGTGTCATTTCCTTATGAATAGTTGTCAGTGCATGATAAAAACTGAGTGCCTCAAATATTCAGTCATGGAGATTGTTCCCACATAAATGCCTCACTGATCCCATAAAGAACAGAAAAAAAGGTGAAAAACCGCTCGGGGTTTTAAAAATGTAATATCATGAATCAAAAATCTGAATTAATCATTACTCTTCTATTTATCGTAATCCCTGTAATCTTTCTGCTTCTCAATCTTGTCAATCTCGATTAAATAATCGAGGTCAAAAGGGTACTTAATATTCTCAATTTCATGATTGATAACGAATTAAATAATTTGCTGTTTTTCTACAAATATTAAAAATACAAATTTTTGAAAAAGACTTCCAACCTCTTCGACAAATTAATAGATTCGTTAATTGATTCACCGTGTAATTATTGAATAAATGAATTCTGATGCTCTTGTTATTGAAACCAATCCCTAATATAAACAAAACATGCGTAATGATTGAATTTTATCATTTTTCATTTGGCTAATAACTTTCGCGTCCACTAGATTTCGAGCGAAGCTGTCGTAACTGCATACATCGAGAGAATAAAAGAGGTGAATCCATTCATCAATGCCGTCGTTGATGAACGATACGAAGATGCTATTAAAGATGCCCGTAATTGCGACAAAATACTGGAGAACGGAGAGATCTCCATTGACAAAATAACGAGAACTAAACCTCTCTTTGGGGTTCCATTTACAGTGAAGGAATCTTGCGGAGTTAAAGGTAAACTCCAATCTTGTGAATCTAGCGATAAATCTGGAGGGAACAATTGAAAATAATTTGAAACAATTGTAAACAATTGTTTAATTTATTGGGTCACGAGAAGGTCTCAGCCAAACTGGTTGTACGAGAATCAGACGAGGGATCAAGGCCTCGGAAAACAGTCCCATGGTATTGACAATGACCAAGGTCGGTGCTATTCCACTATGCGTCACCAATACTCCAGAACTTTGTTCTGGTTTTGAGTCAACTAATCTAGTCTACGGTACAACAATGAATCCCTATGACGGAAGACATTCAGCTGGTGGATCCTCTGGGGGAGAGGTAAAAAATTTATAATCGTCTCCATAAAATAATCTATAAATCTCTAAATAATGAAAATGAATAAATTAAATAATTAATGACGAGCGTATTGCTGTTGTAATTTGGGACTCCAGGGGTCAATCATAGGAGCTGGTGCCTCTCTCATAGGGATTGGTTCTGATCTTGCTGGATCTATTCGCGTACCGGCACTTTTCAATGGCATATTCGGTCATAAACCCACGCCAGGTAATGTTTCCGTAGAAACAATACGCTCATTGCAATTTATTGATCTACCTTGGTGCGGATATCATTTGCTTCGGGAATTTATGTTTCAGGAATAATACCAATCAAGGGACATTTTCCAATGTCGGATGATCCTGAGTTCCAGAGGTACTTGGTTGTCGGACCGATGGCAAGATTTGCTGAGGACTTACACTTGGCTGTCAGAGTCATGTCAGCTGATTGTAAACAGAATTTACGGCTAGATGAGCCAATTGATATTACAAAACTCAATTTCTTTTATTTGGAGGATGCTGGAAAAGCTTTCGGAATAACTCCTACCAGTAAAGATACAAGAAATGCCATTTTAAAAGCAGTTCAATATCTCGAAAAAGAAGGATTCAAAGTTATTAAGGTGAAGTTATCATTTCTGAAAATTGTGGAGAAAATTATTCAAGACGAGAATTTTATTTTACCGCCATATTTTGGGGAATCCGTTCCTCAGTGTTGATTTCGCTATTTCGTATTTATTAGTAATGAGTATAAAATGAAATCGAATTGTTTGCAGCCGGAAATTGATGAGCTATCGGAAACTGCTGAAACTGGAATTGCAACTTTATTCAATATCCAAATGCCGCGTATTTTGTTGCCTTCTAGTACAAAGGTAATTGCGATCGCTTTCAATTTTTCGATTAGATTGAACAGACGTGTCATGGTTGGAATAAAAAATGTTTTTGCATTTATTCAGGACAAAGTGAATCCTATTTTGGAACTCCTCAAATCATTTTTAGGACAATCTGAATACTCCAGGTCAGCTATTTTCATGAGTATTGTTAAAGAATTGAATGGATTCATATTGCCGTCCGATGTACCAATTTGTTTGAAGAAAATGGACGATTTGAGAATCAAACTCTTGGTGAGTAATTATCCCGAATGAAAAACCATATTTCAAATCAAATCCATCAGATCCCTGGGATTCTAATTGAGTTTCAATTATTCTGGTTTCATTCTTCAAAGAATTATTGTATTGTAATTGTGTATATAGCCATATACAGCCAAAAATCACGGTTTTTAAATTTTTTGGCAAGCTATCGATAGGATTGATGTGCAAAAATATAACGTCATTATTCGATGACTCACGAACTTTTTGTCATCATTTCCATGCATTTTCTCTAGTTTTGTAATTCTTTTGAAGTTTATAAAACATGAAGAAAAATATTCGCACCACCTGGAAATTTTGTGAGTCAATAAATGATGACACAACACGAAAACTTTATATTTTTTCACGCCAATCCCAGTGTGAGTGTCAAACATCCTTGATTGGGAAGAAAAAAAAAGATCTGAAGTGACGATTCTGTCCTCTAATTTTTCATCATCTCTGATATGTTTGACTCAGAAACTACTTGGAGATGATGGTGTATTCTTGTATCCAACTTATGTGAGTGCAGCACCGCTATTCGGACAGGCTCCATTAAGAATATCAGCTGGAATGTATTGTTTAATATGCAATCTTCTCGGTCTTCCATCCACGCAAGTGCCCATGGGGTTGAATGCCGCGGGATTACCCATAGGATTTCAGGTATATATTCTAAAAATCTGCGTTTTATTCTTGTATCGGTACATCATTTTGATGATGTATTTATGTTAAGGTTTTTGCTGCTCCACATCAAGACCGTTTGTGCCTTGCTGTGGCCAAGGAATTGGAGAAAGCATTTGGCGGTTGGGTACCACCTACTCAAATCTAATTACAGTGAAATAAGTACCTTTCATGATGTACATTTCCTGTCACGCGTGGACAATTACGATATTTAGAGTTCTGGATTTGTTATCAATAAACGCTTGTTGAAGTTATAGATTGAAAGTTGTCAATATCAATGTTCTCTTCTGGGGAATTATCTGTGATATAATTTGTTGGCAAGGAGAAAATTTCGCGAAGGAAGGAGAGGTATCGAGATTTGATACTTACGAAATTGATATTCAATTTCGAATTCATATTCAATTCCTGGATGCATGGCTGCAAGTACAGAAGGAAAAATTCAGGGAAATTACGTGATCGTAATTAAATCGATTATAATCGAGAGGTGAAACCGAGAACGATTCGAAGTAAAGTAATATGATGGCGATTATCAAAGCCTAATCGAAATTGCCTGCAAATTATGAAATTGAAGAAATAATGTTTTCAAAATATGCATAGAGCATTCTTTCTCTCAGTGCAGTTTTTTTGGATTCTATAATTTTATAATTATGCAGTCGATTTTTTATTCTCGGAGATAATGAGCCTGCAGTCATACCTGGTAAACTTTCCACTGAGGAATTTCAATAAAGTCTTCAATGCTAAAAACATGCTTCACTTTTTACACTTACCGTGACGTTCTGATGATTGCACTTACACTTGAGGATCTTATCTCCTAGCGAAACCGGTCTTATCGAGACTCATTGACACATTTTCATACCACTTACACCCAAAAATAGTAAAGGAATTAATTATTCACAAATTGGCATTATGAATCACTCGAATGCAATTGTTTCACTTCGGAAATATGATTTCGTTTAGAGTCTCGAGAAATTTCACTGCACGTCTCAGTGATGACTAGTGCCACGGAATATTTTCTGGTGGTGAAAAGATGTAAACAAACATTGGACTGAGGTTTTTTATAAAGCGAAGAGAAGTGGGATAAATCGGTCGATAATAACAATGAAGTTTGCGATTCGAGTCCTTCTGTATCTGAATAAAAACTGATGTCTTATCTCTAATAACAATAAATATAACTTTTATTCCCAGGATCTGTAGTGCACACTCTGTACGTACAATAAACACACAGAATACAATTCAAAACAATCTGAAAAATGGACAAAAAAAGGGACAAAATGTTTTCTTGGTACAAAGTTTTTTAATCAATACAAAATATAACGCATTTATTAGCTAACAAATCTCACCTCAAGCTGTGAAACAAAGAACATAAGTAGAATTTTTAATAAAAAATAATTGATATTTTCATTCTAATGATATATATTTATAAAATCTGGTTTATCGTTTCTTCAATGATTCGAAATTTATAATTCTCATAGATTCTTTTTTTTTTCAATTGCACATTTAAACTTTTAAGCGCAAATCCAATGATTTCAACGAGGATAACTCAAAGTCTAATGGAAGCTACGGGACATTATGTTATCATTTATTTGTCTTTATTTATCTAATACTTGCCACACATTTTGTTGAATGTTATCCATATATTTAACCGACAAACAGTTGATAATTTCTCTTTATATTCTCTTAAAATTTAGAAACCTAAAACGATTGATTCATGTACTATTGAAACGATCTATCACACTTTTCCACTTATTTTTTTAAAATACACTCATGGATTTTATTAATTCCTCGTTACACTGGAATGGAACTAGAAGAAGTAAAATTCGATTTTTAATTAATTTAAAAACATCTAACTTCTTGCCTCTAGCCATGCACGAAAGAATCAAGAGAGAAACAAATTAGTATATGATATTTTTACCAGGTTTCATTGAAGTGCCTATTCACCACGATATCATAATTACTCCTGTCATTTCCATTTCACTTGCCCTCTGCAATCCCAATCACGATATAATCTTTTTTATAAAAATTAATATAGCTCACAATTCATCGAACATTTCAATAAATATTTCCATTCCGTCGAGACGATAGATAAGAACAATACCATTTTTTTCTTTCATTACAATAACGCGAAGAAGTTCACAGATTCTACACTGATCTGGAGTGATTCTTTAACGCTGCAATAACCACTAAGGCAGCTTATTCATTATTTCTAACATCAGGATTCACTTGAAGAACACAGTTCTCTGTTTACTCTTTCTGATTTTATATCAATCAATTATGTAATGCTGTTAAATATCTTTAATTAATTAAATAATTAATTAATGAATTTAACTAGTAACAATAATAATTAACGCCGGTTATTTATTTGGATGGACACATTGAAATCCTTTGAAATATTACACCTCAAAACTTTAACCATTAGCATCTGCCATGGCACTAACAGTAACAATGATAAATCAATTATTTCAGTTGTTGAGTGGTGAAATTATTTATTACTGTATTGTTATCAATTCAATTACTAGAATTATACCAGATCTTTATTTTGCAAATAAAAACACTTATTTTAGTCGTTACAGCAAATTAGAGTCTCTTTCTTCCCTCAATTTTTTTTTTAATTATTAAGAATTGCGTATTAATTAATTTCTCACGTGTAATTTTCGGTAGAAGAAAATAATTACAGATAATTGAATCTACGATAGACATCTGTCAACACTGATTACAATTTCACCAGTCTCCAACTGTTCTATCTCTTTCTCTGAACCTAGATCTCCAGATAACATCCTATATCTCCTATAATTCATCTTCAATTTTTTTTTCAATTGGAGATAAAATAATAAATAAACATATGAATAACTTGAATTATTTTTCGATTTGTTACAGTATGAAGAGCATTATCAATATGAGTAACCGTGCATGATATTTTTTCATGAATTATTGAGACCTCAGTATCTCGACGATAGTAATTGGGAATGTAAGTGCAGGCGTAGGAAAATTCCATAGGGCCCTCCATCTCTCGTAATTAAAATTGAATAAACGAATCCTGAATGTGATGCTATTTTCGTTTCAATTAAAATTCATGCCTCACAAGATTTCAATAGTCTAACAATAAAATATTTTTTAATCAGATATTTACATAAATTACAATCGAGTTGTTAACGTGTATTCACAATTATTCTTCAAATATATCCATTTTTTATCTTTTCATCTAGATAAAAAAATTAATTTTATAATTTTTGTGCATAAGTTATCATTTTTGTAAGTTTCGTAGGAATTCCGATAGTGAAATCAGGAATACGCTAAATTTGAACGAATTGGGCGATTCGATAGTTCATCACTTCCATTCGAGTAATTATAATCCTTTTTAAATCTTTAATCTCGAAAAATACTTCACTTTCGAGCAACACTCAATATAGGGAGTTTTTTTTTTGGAATTGGAATGATTTTTATTTAAAAAAAAACGAAACAAATTGGAATTTTTTTCAACCAAGTGGAGCAAAGAGGTCTTATAAAAAATTTAATTTTTCGTTTGAAATTTCGAAAATAGTCTTCTTATGAGTAGCAATCATCATTATTCCCCCCAATTCTTATAATCAAAGAAGAAAGGAGGTGACGAAACAATTCACTATATTTTTGAGTAATTCTCATAACAGAAATTGTCAGAGTATTAAGAAAAAATAATACGAGAATTTCTCTACTCCTCTCGATGAAAATCACTGAAAGAAATGAATGTTTTAATCATACTTTCACGTTCAATCAACCAGCGATCATCTAAAAATAAATAATTTCATTTATTTCGTTAAATTTTTTAAAATCTATTTGAATATCTTATTGTACTCGGACAAAAGGCATTCGATAACTAAATTCTGTTGCATAAGATCTAAAGCCATATTTGCACTCTCCTCAGCTGGCCACATCAGCGTTGGACCAAATACAATAGCCAAATTTGGTATATGCATTCTGTTGTACTCCTGATAAGATGTGACCTTCAGAAGATGTTTCAATAGAAATTGAAGTGTATCGTAATTGGGTGGTGGTAAAGCTTTAACAATTTCACGAAAACACTGAATCTTGGCTGATGTTTTCTTAAGCATACTGGCATTTAATGCCTCTTTGAAGAAGCTCGATGGTATCAAGGGCTCTTTCAATTCGCGAAAGAATAGTTTGAGGGCACCTGTCAGCACGTGGACATCCTCCTCTTGAGACAGAACACTGAGGTTGTATTGATCCACCTGAAGACGAATCTTTTGGATTTGACTCAAATTACCACTCGCGCGATATAATCCGTCAGTCTTCATGTTGTCCTCGTTACTCTCCAGTACTTCGATACAGGTTTTTACGAACAGGGGAACACGGGGATGATCGGGTGGACACACGTCCGCAAGATACGATCCAAAAGCTGGCTCATCTGAAATTAATTAAAATATCAATCTAACGGTTCCACTTATTTGCATCATGGTGCATTAATAAGAGGGAAAAGAAGTTGGAGAGCGTTTTTTTTATTGGGAGCTCTTTCTATCTTTCATTTTCTTTTTTTGCGAAGCTTCCAATCTCCTCAATAGATTCTCCACTCGGAATTATATCATCTTTCCAACACTCAACCATTCTTTTGCTATGTTCTCGCTCCAGATATTTCAAGATTGACTGACAGGTTTGTCAGAGTAATCTTTCAACTCCTCACAATGAATAGAAAATGTTCTTCTACTTATTACTACTGAATTTCAGATAACCATTCGAATTTCTAATTGGAATTATCACTCAAGACAATGTAACAATGCAGAAAACCCAATATTATTATAAATTCTCGTCTGAGACTCACCTTTATAAATTCCGTTTTTAACTAAAGACTCAACAGTAGGACGCCTCAGGAAGAACCTCCGTAACTTTGCCTTGATTTTCGTCTGCCTCTCAGCAACAGTTCCACTGAGATCCTCCAGAGAGTCATCGAGTCCCTTCATCTTCATAGACCTCGATCGAGCAATCTTGGATGATCGTTTCGACTCCTCTGACCCTTTGGAATCTCCAGGGGACTTGTTGGTACTAATTTTCCGCATTTCCGGGGCTGCACCGGTAAAAGGTTTTGCTTGCGATTTGGAACTGGATGGCTGGAAATCATACAAATGGAACAAAAATCAAAATAAAAGCAGCACAAAAAATGGGCAAGATCCCTTTTCCACTAATACATTGACTACTGCTGCGGAAACAGGAGATAAGCGCATTTAACACTCGAAGGAAATTCTTATCAACTCCAAGTTATTCCCCCCGAACTCACTAATATTCGAGGAAAAATTCATTGGAAAATCATTCCTATCAATAGATACTCCATTTTTTCCTTTTTTTTTACAAAATGAAATTTTCTTGAATTTTGAAAACTCAGCTGTAATATTCTCATCCGGTATGAAATGCGGAAGTGAAAAGTAAAGAAAGAGAAAATTAATCCATACCAATTTCCTGATGACTCCATGGATCTCCTGGAACCATTCGGCAGCCAATGCAGTATTATCACTTTGAATAAGCACTTGGAGTCCCAGAAAAGTGCTAATCATATAAACATTTTTCCGGCTACTAGCTCTCTCCCCGGGCTCAATTAACGCCCCATTAAGGTCAACAGATATATCGGGCTTAGCCACCACCGATGACTGGCCACTCTTCATCACAGTTGCAAATGTCTTGGCGTCTTTGAAAAATAATAAAAATAATTCTGTGAGTACGGCGTAGGAGGTACTCCAGTTCTTCCTCAATTTCTTCCCATTCTCCGTTATTTTTGTTCGGCTTATCGCACCCTCCTTGAGTACTCTCATGTTGCCATCGAATAGTTGTGGCCAGTCACTCAGAGATGTGCCGGATTTTTTCGATGGTAAATCACGATTTGCGAGACTCTGACTTGCTGGAAGAGATGTACTCGATGTATTCTTCGTCAGGGATACATCGTTCATGGATACGCTGTTACGATCAATTTTTTCTTCACTCTGGAAAGATGTCTTTGGGTGGGACTTCCCTGGGGAAATTGTCGGCAGGACCCAGGATGATTCGTTGCTGTTCTCCTCGAAAAAGTAGATTTTACCTTCTGCATCGTTTGATGAAAACCACTACAACATTCAATGCATTTTATTTTGAATTTTATTGAATTAAATTATTTTAAGATATTGTTAGATCAAGATTTCCTTAAATCCCACTCTCGTGTAAGACCTCATACATAAATTATTAATTAGTATTAATATTTATTATATATAAGAAAAAATGCAATGAATCGATCGAATATTCGATCTCAAAAGAAAACATATCGGAAAGAATTTCCTTTACAAAAAATCCCATTACATTTCCTCTGCTCCACATTTCCAAGATATTTTTGTAACCAACAGAATGCGATAATTCCGGTTATCAACGGTCTACCACTCAAACCTAAAAGCTCGATTGATTCTAAAAATACCTGTTGAAAATCATCTTCATCTTCACAATTAAGGAGCAACAGATTCCTCCACATTACGATATCACTGGAAGTCGATCCCTTCCGCCTCCGAAAATCTGAGACTTCCTCAACTGTCTCGACTCCCTCGACTGCCTCCTCTTTCTCCACTTCCTCCACTTCCTCCACTTCATCCACTACCACCACCTCCCTATCACCTTGAAAATCAGGAGAGCAAAAGTCCGAAGTTCCAGTCTCCCCCGAAGAAGCAGAAGACCCATCCAAGCAAAATCCCTCGTTAGCCCCCCACAAATTCTCATAAATGTGTTCTCCATTATCCTCAAACGAGGTCTCCTCATCGCACTCTGGAATCAGCCTCTGCTGACTCAAGCTCTCAGACCCAAAGTACTTATAATCTGTGTCCTCGACATCAATATTGCCAGAATTATTACATGAATCGTATAATAATTCATCAGAAGATGCCACCTCGTCGTACACAACTTCGTCGACATCCCCCAAATCATCAAAATTATTCAATGTCTTCCTCCAATCTGAGAGCGCAACATTGAAACTCCCCTTTTCACTGGCCAACGCCAGATTATTCTCCCCATCAGTGACACAAAAATCAGAACATTCCCCGGAGTATTCACAACACTTGGGACCATCCTCGCAAAAATTCTCCACTTCAATCTCACATTCCACCAAATAATTCCCACCGCACCTCCGGGATTCATCTCGACAATTTTTATCACTCCCACAGAAACTGGTCACGTCCTCCGGAAAATATCTCTGGAACTCTCCAAAATCACTAGTAGCATCCTCGAGAAATCTCTCACAGGATTTTAATGCACAATTGTCGTCATCAACAAGAGCAAGATCTGGCAATTCCTCCACGGAATCATTGCCAAATTTATCAGAGAAGAATCCCTTGTCATTCTGCTTGAGCTCGACGCAGCAGACAATCCTGGAGTCCATGACTCCTCCACGAATATTCCGACTTTCCCTGATATTCTCTCCCATAACATCAGCCTCTAGATTATTTCTATTATTGAAACTCGTGAACAAGCCCTGACTGGTGTTATCACACGGCAATTCGTCATAAATGTGAGACGATATTTCCTCCTCACAGCAGGCGACAATATCATCGTAATATTTACACACTATTTCCGGATTATCAGTGATGTCATCGAGTTCAATTGATTCGTCAATGACTGAAGCTATTGAGTCAATGTAATCAGTGTCTGTGCCATCCTCGAGGAATGATGTTGTCTGCTGGCTATCACTGGTGATTCCCACTTCACAGAAATCACAATTGGATCTGATCTGGCGCAACCAGTCAATCACCGGGTAACCCTGACGAGTTCTCACATCTTCACAACTCTCCACTATTTTTTTCCTCAAGTCATCTGGTAACCACGTGTAGTTAGGTACATCAGCAGTGGCAAATCCAGACAGACTACTTTGAGAATGGGATTTCGATCTGATGATTGAGTGAGCACTGAGAAGACTCTTCTCCTCCATAACGCAAGTATCCTCGTCCATTGTTGGGGGAAAAGTCGTGATAACCGGTGGTGATACGATAAATTCCTCTGGTTTATGACTCCACTAGGGTGATTCGTAACCACATCTTCCGCCGTCGTTTATGCGGTTTTTCTCGAGCCTTGTAATGGCACAGTAATAATTATTCGGATGGAAGGGTTATCGCTGTATTTTTAACATTCCTCTGGTTTAGTTTACAGTTGGGAAATTATTACTGGAATTTCTCGTGAAATATTGGGATATTTTACTATTTATCAGTCGCTTCATTTCCGGGATATTTAATGAGATTGCAATCATACAGATTATACGCCCATCAAGTTTTTCTTAATTTATAAAAAATAATCATTGTCAATATTCTATTTTCGGCGTGAATTTGAAAATTCAATTGTCTGATTTTTTTTTATTTTATGGCAATTATTATAAATATTGAATTCACTGTTGGCTGGAGTGACCAAACAAGTAAATATAGTTTTATTTTATTTACTTGATATTGTTGTGTAATGAGAGTAGTGAAGTAATGGAATTGGGGGAGGGAGTTGTATTTTTAGAAAAGATTCTGATTTTTAGGGCTTCTGGAACTTATTGGTGGTGTAGAATTGAAATAGTCAGTACTGGCGTTTCTAGATTGATTGGCAAATATCAATTCTGTAGACTTTGGGCGGGAGTTTACTCTCGTGGCTGGTAGTTTCGATTGATGTCTGTTCCATGACGCAAACGTCGAGTGATGAATTTCAGTCTTTCGGTTTATCAAATCGAGTTTATGAAATGATGAACAATTTTTTTATACCGTCCTTTAAAATTTGAACAGAATTCATTAAACTATAAGTGTCTGCTATCACGAAATGTTTCTTCTACTCTTTTCGGAATTCTTTTTCGGTAAAATTAATCTGCACGCCAATTAAACACAAAGTTTCTGATAATTAATTAATTCACTTTTCGAAATGAACTTCGATATGATCATCACCAGACAATTTATATCTTATTATCTTTTTGTTGGATTCCGAAAATCCCTTCACTTAATTCAGAATTTATCTTTTCCCATTTAAATTTTCCTTTTTATGCCATACACATTCACAAATTAATCACTGCCAAATGTTCTGAATGAGTACTTTTCAAGAATCAAATGGATGCCCCTTCAATTTCCACTGATTTTTATCTCATTAACGCACGGCTCATGGAGAACTTAACACTCAGTTATCGAAAATGTATTTAACATAAATGTACGAGTAATAATGAAACATGGTGAAAAAAGTAAATAGTTGAATAATGAAATTTTCCAGGGACTTGTTGAGTTCACTGACATGACTAAATTAGCGATTGTTAAATAATCTTAATGAACGTGTCAGTTGTCCCAAACAACTCGGGTGAGGATGGAGGGACAGACTGAAGTGTCCGGACTGTTTGAGATCTGAATGGTCTCTACTGAGGAAAAGAGGAGGCATATGCACATGTGATTCACGAGACGAACCAAAGCACCCAGTAGCCTGTTAGGTTTACGAGTGCCAATGTATTTTCAAACCCAGTGGTCTTGGTAATACGCACGCACACGGATTAAATTATACCCGGGGGTGAGGTGGAGCCAAGGGAGATTGGGTCGTTGGTATCAAAATGAAAAGCGACCCAGGCCTGGCCCCCACGTCAGATATATTCCTTACATGATTGTGACGTCGTGCGGGTGCAACAGAAGGCCTCTGTTGCGTTTTATTGAGGGGGACCACCACATGCCATCATCTATTGGGAATTCTTCGGGTTTCTCAAAGTTCCTGATAAATTCTCAAACCCCGTCTTATCTTCTCCACGTGTGTCAATAATATAATTTATTTTTTCCTTTAAAAAAACGGATAAACATTTTCTATTAAGGAAAGTGTCAGTTTCGGCGACTGGATTTTTTGTCTTGGAAAATGTTATAGATTTTTTATTGAAAAACTGAACATGATATTTAATAAATGGATAAATAAATAGTAAATAAATAATATGAATGAAAATTGAATAAAATCTGATTCATTTCAGCGGAAATATACAATTTCTTTGACACTTTCTCACACAGCCTCTGACCTGATTTGTCTGAATCACCCGTTCATCATGGCAAGATAATTCTCAATGAATTTATGTACAGGGGTTTGAATATTAGTCATCAATTAAAAGATAATGGAAAATTTCACAGCATTCGACTCGTGATTTAGAGTAAATAAGATGGAATAAAATGAAAGTTACATGAATTTCTATGGATCAATCGAATTGATGTATAAATTTCCAGTGTAATAATTTATTTCCATGTATGAGTTTCCATTGACTTTTTCCCCAAATTTCGGATTTGAAATTACGAAATTCCTCGGATTTTCGGTGAAGCTGTAGTACGATAAGAATCTCAAAGGAGTGTAACGGAAATTTCAGCCACAAACGTTCAACAGTGTTTTCCTTTCAGAAATTTATTTACTTTATTTTTCGAAGGGCTCCACATCTGATACCCCAAGGATCAAATTCCTGGCAGCGTTTATTTGCTCAGTAAGATAAATTCGAAGTTGCTTTCTGTTGTTCCAGAAATTTCCTTTCCCTCAATTCATTATTTTATCGTCGTAAATAACGGATAACCGAGAGTCATGTCAAAGTTAAAGTGATGGACTGATCGCCCCAGACGCATGACGAATTCAATTAACTTGGGGTCAAGCATGACTCCACGACCCTTCGCAAAGGACACAAACTCTCCTCTTGACGCATCCCATAATAATCCCCGATGTGCACAAAACGTGCGTTTCTCTCCACACATTTCATCCAATTAATCCGATATGATGTCATGAGTTTCACTAATTATATCCGTGGAATTACCACGAAATATAGTGAAGTGGTGTGGGAGAAGGGTTGAAAACGCGTGTGAGTGATACACATGTGTGTTTCTCTCGAATGGTTGACACATTTTAACTCGTTATAATCTCTAATGTATTCTATCTTTGGAGTTGGGTCAATAAACAATTTTGGAGAATACATGTGTCAAATAGGTCGACATTTATGGGTATATTTTTTAGATGAAAAGATGTGGAGAAAACGAACGAAAAAAATTGTCGGGCTAGCTTGAAAAACGCCAATTTGTCGCTCAACGATAATAACGCTGAAAGGGTAACGAATAATACTTGGAGAGTTTTTTTTATCTCAAGTTGATCAATTAATTATAGCAATTCTTCATTTTCATCGGAATTAATTTATCGTTTTGAATCTCATTTTTTTAAACAATTACGCACTTCGGGAAAACGTTTCATAGAAAATTGTAAAGAATATTTTCGATGTTTTTTTTTATTCTTTGGCGAATTTTTTTGATACCTTTTTCATCAAAAAAACTTCCTGAAGTTTTATCACCGCGTAAAAAATTTGTCGAAACTTTTCTAGAGATTGACAAAAGTTTTAAAAAAATGCAGTAAAATGATTACACAGTAAAACTTTTCAAGTCCTAAGATAATAATAACAAATAACTGACTCACCCTATCCCCCGCCTCATTAACAAAGCAGATCTGTTCAGTAATATCATCAAACTTCTGTGTCCACCCAGGAGGCAGATCGATAGTGCACTCGTACCCATCCTCTCCACCACGATGAACAGGACTGGGCTGTGACGAGCCCTCGAAAGCAGCAGTAACTTCCGATTCAGATTGACTCTGCAGTGCTTCGGAGCTGGCATTAGAACTGAGCACTAGTTCATCAGAAAGGCTCTCCCTGGTCCTCCCCTGGGCCTTATCCTTTCTCTCAGCACTGATTTTTCTGTTGCCCCTGCCCTCTCGAGTGTCATTCAATCCATCATTACTGGACAACAACTCCTTCGACTGCAAGTAATTATCAGATCCACTGTCAGACGTGCAGAGCAGCGTCTTAAACCCAACGGCAGTGCTTGATTCGATATTAATATCCCCAGGTGCAATCTTAGCATTCCTGTAGCCATCAGTTCGCGGCACCCACACATCATCCTCAGAAAATACGTCCTCACGTTTTTGAATTCTCCTTGGCACAGGCATCACTTTCCCCTCCATTTTATCCAATTTCGCCGGGAGTTTAGTCCTGGGTAGTGGCACAGGCTTGCATACCATCTCCTTCTTGGGACTGAATACCTCAGGAGGACCATCCTCATCCTCCTCCAAGCACTTCAGATCACTGAGACTTCGACTCCTCCTCTTGAACGATATTGAAGCCAGCGAATTAAAATCTCTGTCCCTCCTGAAACGACGATAGGCATCAGGTATCGTTGCACAGTGCATCGTCGAGCTCTTCTTGAGTCCTCTTTTCCAGCTCTCCTCCTCATCATCATCGACATCAGAATCCTCCTCCCTTCGTCGAAAGTACTTGCCCTCACGTTTCGTCTTGAAGCTGCCTGTGTACTCAAGTTTGTGTCTGAATTTAGCGTAATTCTTGGGCTCTGGGGGATCCAGTCGACTCCACGAGTCATCAGACTTGTCAACACCTTCCTGAATTCCACTGTCATCGTAGTGACCCTCGTCACTCAAGCTCTCACTCATCTTTGTGTCTCCAAGCTCACTACTCCGTTTTGCTGGTTGGAATTTTATTTCACTAGCCAATTTCTCCAGTGAAGGTGTCAATTTCAATTCGCTGCTAGAGTCCACTGGTTTGATTTTCAATTTCGGACGCATTCTCACTTTTTCTGGGTTCTGGGGCTTGATGTTGGAGTAACATGGCTTCTCAATGTCGGGGCTCGAGTGAATCGGCTCTGGGTGGTGACTCGACAGCGGCTTATCTCGAGATAACGATCGAGCGTCATCGAGCAATTCATCGGGGGAAATGTCGTTGAGAATATTTGCCTCATTGTACTCGTCTAGTATCTTCGGGGATTTTGGAGATCTCGATGGTTTCGATGAGATTATTGTGTCGGTTTTTTTGAAGGTGAAGGCTGATTTAGAGGACTTTTTACGGAGCTTCGAGGGTTTTGATTGTGAATTTTCAGTGGAGATGTGTGAGGTGTCTGAGGTCTCCGAGATGTTGGAGGTCTCGTCGTCCTCGAGGGGAGCCGTTGGCATTTTGTGCTCGATACTGCTATCCTCAGAGTTTATGGAAATTTTGCAGATGTTTATGGGGGAGGAGGACTTGAAGTCAGCTGGGGTTGTTGGTGTGTGTCCCTCGGACTTGAGAAGATTCATCTCGTGGAGCTCCTGTGTCAGCTTGTCGTGAGGATCAAAGGTTTTTATCTCAGTGCTTTTGAGGTGAATGTTTGGCTTCTTATTGCTTCCCCTTTCTTTACACATTTGAGTCAACTCTGACATTAGCTCTTCCACAGCCCATGTTCTTCGTTTGTCATTGAGAATTCTGTGGTCATCCTCGTCGTTATCAGAAGGTATTTGTCCAGCTATAGTCAGCTGTCTTCCATACGTGGGTTTTGGACTCAGACTTCTCTCTGTCCTCTGGAACTGATGGGCTTCTAACTCTAGACTTCTGCTGTTTCTATTTTTCACGATGGGGTCTTCGGTGTTCTGGGGTTTTTCAAATCTCTTGCGGTCGAACTTATCGTCGAAATCACTGTCGATCTGGGAGTCGTCTGATCGAGATGATCGAGTTCGAATCCTTCGGTTTCTCGCTTCATCTCGATTTTGGTTTATCAGTTTATCGTAATCCGTGTTGTCGGAGATTTTGCGTCGACGGTCGAGGGAACTCTTGAGTTCTTTTCGGAAAGGGTCCTGGAGGGACATCTCCATTCTGGATGGAATATCAAAGGATTTCGGACTGGTTGAGAAGCTTTTTGTCAACGGCTTTGGAGACTCGCTCTCCTCGGGTAGCTTTTTCAGAGCCTCTTTGGATTTTTTTCGCTCTCTCGTGGATTCTCTGGATGTCTCATCAAAACTCTGTCCATATTTTCGATCGCGCTCCAGAGATTTTGATTTGATAGCTGCTAAACCCACTTTTAACTCAGCACGGGATTGGTAATCCATGGCGTTGTGCTTGTAGGAGTCGTCGATGAAGGACTGCTTCGAGGATTCTTGCTTAGTATCCATTGCGCTTACTAGCCATTTTTTAACGTTTTTCATGGCACTTGAGTGACTCTCCTTTGGCATACTCTTGTATTTTGGATGATCTGGAGGCTCAAAGCTGCCATCGCGATCCTCGTCTGAATTTTTGCGAGTGATTTTGGAGATTTCCCGGACGTACGTTGCCGGAACGTAGAACGAACGCTGCTCCCAGGTCCGCACCACCTGCCACCAATCTGCATTTGTCTTCTGGAGAAGGTAGAGACGCTCATTTTTCTTAATAGAGATCTCACGACCTTCTGCGGTTTTGTACTGGAAGTCGTAGAGCACCTTCACGTAAGAGTGCTCTTGAAGGTCTTGGCCACTCATGGCAGAGTGTGGTTACATGATTCTTGGAGTATCTGTGCCACTAAAGAACAAAAAAAAATCATACTAAAATTATGTGACATAAGGTGGAGCCAAAACTGGAAAAAGGTTCGCCACTGGATTATTCAATTTGGAAAATTTCTCTCAGCTAAATAATCGACAAACAAAATTTGAAGCACAACCGGGAATTAAGCTACTCTGAGCTATTTAATTCTTACGGATTAAAAGATAGTATTCAAGTGACACTTCATAACAGTTTTTTGGAAGTCAGCGATTCTTAGGAAGCATTATTTATCCATTCAATTTACAGCTCAGAAAATAATTTTCATGCTATGCTTGTGTTAATTATCTTAATGGTTTCTGCATTCGTTCCGTTCATTCAGCCCCAATAATGGAGAAGTCCTCCAACAAAGCGGATAATTCACTGATGAGGATATTAATTAATCTTTCCAGATGAAAGTTAGTGAGTTCTATCTACAATAGATGGAAAAAATTGTATAAAAAGTTTTTCATAGCATTGAAGGATTTTTTTTCCGCAAAAGATTGCTCATTCCGGTAATAATTACACATTTAAAATAAATAACATTAAAATAAATACCACGTGATAATGAATGACAACTTCAATTATCTCGGTAATTAATTGTGAGTGAAATCGCGGAAATGTTTTTTTTATCTTTATAACCCAGAAATTAATTGACGAATAATTTGGGTTTACTGGAAAGAGGAGAAAATATACTTTTCAATGGAAACAATTTATTTGTTTTGATCCACAATTGAATAAATCTTCAGGGCTGGAAAAGTATAGTTCTCCATTTTTCCCGTTTGTCCCCGATCACCGAGTAAAGAAAATCAACACGAATCACTCGATTGACTCATCTCATTCACTTCGGTCAATTATCTCTGTAATAACTGATAATAGGAAAAATTATCGAGTAGAACTTCATGTAGTATTTGATAAACTCAATAAGAGATATGAATTTTTTTCCAAGGATTCCGCGTTTGACGATCATTTCAACTAATTAAGGAGAATGACTCCCATCCGATTAACGAAAGACTCAAATAAGTCCGTTTAAGTCTTTGAAAATTGTTAGCAACTGTACAGAGTTAACAGTATTCGATATCAAAGAGACAGATGGATTGAATATTTGTATTGACGAATTAGTTTACTGGTCCTTGAGATGATAGTCGTGAGTGAGCCGTCCGACGTATAACTTTATTAATTTATTTTTATCTCTACTTTTGCGGAATTTCGACCGGGAAATCGTTTCTTCAGGGAATTTTTCATCGGGAAATTTTGTCCGGAGGATTTTTGGACATTTTTGTCGGGGGAATAATTTCTAAAACCTTTTTTTATGGAGAAAATATGAGGGCTGCAATGAAAGTGTCTATGAAAATAATTATAATATCAAAACGAAATTGATATGAATATTGCATTTCTATTCTGAATCCGACGGAAAATAGAAAAACTCAGATGGCTTTGAAAAATAACTGAAACTCCTTTACCTCGAGTATTTGAAATAAAATAGAATATCTCAAAGTGCGCTGTTAAAAAAATATGTAACCACGTTGGTACTGAATATTTATTATTACATTCCCCTGCAACTATTCTCAAATTAAAAAATGTAATTTCTATTGACGTGATGCAACTAGTTCCATGAAAATTATAGTAGTCAATTTTTCCTAGCATTAACAGAGCGGAAGTGATGATTAATTAATGTATGGTGAAGTGATGATTAATTAAATTCCTGACCCACGCAATAAAAATAGAAAAAAATGTCAAATTAGTCCGACACGAATTGCCGCAAGTAGTTCTCAGCAAACCGTTTCCGAATTTCTAAACATGAATTTTCCCTTTTTTCAGAGTTAATGGATTTGGTCCAGGGTCCGCTGAACTGTTGTATCATCTCAGTAATGAGTGCTGTCGAAAGAAACAATTGGAAGCAATAATTGCCCCAGAAAAGAATCACAAAGAATGCCTCGACCTTTCTCGATGAAAGCTTTTTCTAATCAACAAAACATTGCTATCAAATTTGACCTTTCGACAACTGAATCCTCCCAAATAGCCCAATTAAATCGTACCCTTGACCAATAATCCTGCACTCAGCTCTGCATATTCAATTGTCCCCTTTAAGCTTGTTCCCAAAATCCCGATAATCCCCATAATAAATTGCAATAACAAATCTCACCCCTCCGAAATTCTCCAAAAACCATAAAAAACAGACCACACCTTCTTCTAAACAACTATCACTTCACTCCCTCTCCCCCGCCCCTCATTATTTCAATTTCCACGTAATCTTGATAAGAGCACTCATCCGTAAAAATCATTGACACAAAAATCTCCAAGGAATCCCCAACACTCCTCTAAAGAAAAATGAAATCACACCGAAAAAAGGCCACAAATTCGAAAAAGCACAAAATCCGGAGCAACTCCCGTTACCTCAAACATCAATTACTCATTTCTGCAATTAACGCGCAATGAGCAATCGGTAAAAAGCCAGCACGTCGATTCGATACTTATTTACAAACATTGAAGTGAGTAACAGCGTTAGAATCATATTTAAGGTTATGAATGAGGAAATGGGAGATGTTTTCACCACTAGATGACGTAATTAGTGCGAGTGAAAGGCGAAAATAATTGTAATCATTTTAATCGAGACACTTTGATTAGTTAACACTGGTGGTAATGAAGGTTGGATTAATTTTCTATTGATAATTACATTTGTCCTTGAGATGTTCAACTCATCCCACAGTATTTTGCGTTATCGTCCATACGTTAACGAGACTGACAGCACCATCGTGCTTCCCCTTTTAAGATACAGGTGTATTGGTTT
This sequence comes from Fopius arisanus, assembly GCF_000806365.1. Classification (NCBI taxonomy): domain Eukaryota; kingdom Metazoa; phylum Arthropoda; class Insecta; order Hymenoptera; family Braconidae; genus Fopius; species Fopius arisanus. Next base: position 465,383 of record NW_011887742.1, on the reverse strand, counting down.
ATTATTGGTTTATTAAAACGTCAGCGTGTGTCCACTGCGCATGACGACCTCAGGTACTTATCAGCTGATGACGAGACCCTGGGCATCAAAAATGTATTTCTACCCTTTTATCAATCCTCATTCATAGCAATTTTTCCAGTTCACCAATTATTTCAACTCCTCAGGGGGAAGATAAACTAAAAGTAATTCCTCATAAAAAATTTTCTCGAATATATCCATCGATTTATTTAATAAATTGAAGAAAAGGGCGAAGTGTGTTTCATGCATCTGTCAGGGGTACACACCTGGAAAAGGTATTGTAGAGTTTATAGACTATAGATTTTTCAATTGAGTGCATTAGAGAAAAGTGAAATGCACCTGGTTTTGTTGCAATCAGAAGGATTCAATTAATGATATTGATTTTTACTGACATTTGCATCTCCTCGGTGTGATGTCTCTCTTTGTTTGCTTTTTGCAATTTAATGCAAAATGCACTTGACATTCAGTAGCTTGGGTTTTTAATGGAAATTTGAGGGGGCTTGTTGAGGATTGAATAGATGCTACTGCTCTATTGGTTTTTATTGGATTGGAATACAAATGAAGATTGAATGAGGACAAGCTTTAAATCAAGGTTGTATTTAGTATTCACATGCACACTGCCTCTTTATTTACATTCTTGTGCATGGGGTGTGACATTTGGAGAATTTTGGATATTTAATTTATGAATTTCCTAGATTCCTAAGGCGGTGAAGGGCTCGAGGACTGTTGGCTCAGTTTTTCTCGTATTTGTGTTTAATGTCCTTCCATAATTTCTGAAATCAAAAATATTTACATTTATTAATTTATTTATTATTTTTATTTATTTATTTTAACATGCACTTTAGTCTGCTTCACTGGAAACCCTGGAATTGATAATATGCAGTGTACTGGAAAACAATTAGACATGAAGGGAGAGCAGTGAAAAGATGCGATTGATCGAAGGCAATCAATTAATTGATTAATTTCAATTCATTTTCATTTCTGAATTTTTTCACTAATTAATAAGAAATTCGATTAGTATTGGATCACGTCATCATTTCACATGAGAATTTCTTTGGATTAAGTAGCTCGGAACTAAATGGGCATTCACTATAACCTCAACAATTCATACATCAATTTTCGGAATTCTTTTCCCTTCATATTCACCCAATCATCTTCACCTCCTCAAAACAGAAATCTCTCACAATTCTCATCAATCCTGAAATAACTTACGCCTTTGTTATAATTGTCAAAAATCGCATCAGCTGTGACATCAACAGCTCTCTCGAAGAAGAAAGAGCCTCCAACGATGGCGAGCATGAACGTCGACGTTCTCTTGAACACCGCGTTGTAGAGAAAGCTTTGGAGAGACATGTTGCACTTTAAACCAATCAATCAACCAATTATTCCAATTATATTACAACAATGGTTTTTTATATCTTCCAAAAATTACCTCCTTACGTAAACTCCTGGACTGTCAATGTGTTGGTTTCACCGACATGAATTATATGAAATCGTATTTCCTAAGTAGCGACACCCCAACGTTAAAAATCATCTCCAAAATCCCTATTTCATAGACTTCACAGAGGGAACCACTAGACTTAAACCCATGGAACTTACCATCGAAGTAAACGATAATTTAACTCCAAGTTTTAGTTGCCAGCTTATGACAATTATTTACCGAACTTACTGCTATCTTGATTTTTACACCATTTATTCCACTTCTCTTTCATTGATAAGGCAACGAGAGGATAACAAAAAAAATCCAAATAACTATTAAAAAAAAACGACCGGTTGCACGGAGTTGCTTTTTGAATGACCCGCGAGCGGAGGATGACATCGTTCTATTCACGCGCATGCCCAGTGAAGAGTGAGGACAACTCTGTGCTAGAGAGGATAAAAGAGACAGTCTCATCTGTTCGTCAGTATATACCTATACATTAGCCCACGAAATTCCGTGCATTCCACCAGTGTAACGTATAAAGTGGTAAAACTCTTCGGTTATAAAAGAAAAATAAGTGAGTTGAAAGTGGCTGAGGGATGGGAGGGGAAATCTCTGGCGGGAGAGATAGGTAAAGTCAGAAGGGAAATACTGGTGTAGATACGTTTCTCGTGTCAGACGTTATATGGCAACCCCGTGGTGTATATACCAATCTACCACAGTGTGTCCGCCCGCATACCATTAGATTTTCTCATTCCATTTTCAATGGAAATAAACGGAGCGAAACGTCTACGTTTCACCGGTCAATAATAACATTTTTCATCTTTCCATTGTCGAATTTGAATTCCCAATAAGTGTCAAGTGATAGTCAAATAATTTAAAGCTCCTCAATCGTTTACGTATCATTGGATTTTATTTCACTCAGGTAAGTCGAAACACGGAGTTTTTCATTGTACGACATTATTTTAACCAGAGGAATGCAAGGCCTTACCTTTTTAACGCTACGCCGCATTCCTTTATTGATTTGTTGAGGGACGTATGGAGTTGACTCGAAATTTTTTACCCTTGTAGGATTTTTTATCTCTTTGTTCTTATTTTGGATAATATTGGCAGTTAACTAGTTTCAGGTGAAGCGATTCTTTCGTTTATTTTTGTGATGAGGTTCGGGAATTTTTACTGGTGGGGTGTTATTCGTAAAAACATGCGGAATGCTGCGCAGTGTATCGGAGAAAAATCCAATCATCAATTATTTTTAACATTGCACATTGCACATTGCACCACACGTGTTACCACGTGCATCCACACATGGAATATCATGCGTGTCATCGTCCTACGTTCAAAGGAATTCATTCAACGGCGCTTTGTTTATTCCAACGATAAAAAATACCTGAGGAATTCCATCATCAGTTCCTTGAATTTATTTTTGAAATCGCACTGCATTCAATGCTCATTCGTCCGAACAGTCCCCTGCATTCCGAGTGCATTCTGCTGATTATATTTGTGGAATTTTTCGCGGGAAAAGGGGAGAATGGAGTTATTAAATATCTCAAATTCCTCGGATAGATCGGACTGATTGATCGAATATCTTCGATTTTTCATTGCGTTGGCGATGGATTTTTTCTTTCTTTAATGGATTTTTGATGGGTTTTTATGGGGTTTTATACGCGGAAGAGTGACCCCGTTTGTTTTAATATTGTTTCGATGAGATTGTGATGTTCGAGGTATGTTAAAAATAAGGGTGGTGGGGGGTACTGGCCGCGAATACAACGTACGAGTCAAAGACGTTTGTGGAGGAGTTGAAGAGGGGAGAGGCCGAGCTCCTGGTGAGGGGTCCGCATTCCACAGACAATGTCACGTTTTTTTAATCCCCACTTTTTTTTTCCTCTTTTTTTCTCTTGCTTCTCTTTTTTTTTGTCGCCACAATTTAGTTGTAACTACACTTTTTGAATATTTATCGTATTCAATTTATCGGTGCAGAGGAAGGAATTCAGAATTTATGTTATTTTTGGGATTTTGTTGCAGGAACTTTTGTCAAGGGTTCACTTGGAAACTATGTCGGCTGTTGAAAGTGCTCTCGATGTCCTCTCCAGGGCCGCCACGATGATGCAAGGTCAGTATCTTGGATTTTTTTTTTCGTGGGAATTGGGAGAATATCGGGAAGAATCACATGACCATTTGCCAATTCAGGCACGAGAGAATAATAAGAGAGAATATTGAACAGCGAAATATATAATTTTTTTGGTGTAATATGTAAAATAAGTAATTGACGTGGAACTTTTAAATGTCTTATCTTTCTTCACCACTTTGCTATTGAAATTCCTAAGATTTTTTCTGACCTCAAAAAAAGGCGTTAAATGGGAACGATCTTGATCATTTCTATTCTTTCAAATGTTTGGATGATTGGATGGAATTCCGTAGTCAGTAGAACCAGTTGATCCCCTTATGAAAACTCTCAACACAGATATGGAAATCCCTCGTAAAAACCTCCCACACGGGCAAAATATCAAAGTCGAAAGGTATTTGACACATTTTCAAAAACAGATTACATAAAAATTAGTCAGACGTGGATGGTGTGCGCAGACTATCTCTGGAACATAACTCAAACATGAACTAACTAAATGAGTAGAACAAACACTTAAAAATTCATGACACATGGCAAATAGATTTCTCATTCTTTCCCATCACCTCTATACTGAATTCTTCATTTCTATCGACATATCCTATCCCCCAGCTCGAGTTAATTTTTTCCTTCTATTTCCCAATTATATGAATTAATCATTTGAGCACAAATCTGTTTTATTTGCATGTATATGAAAAAATAGCGCATAATAATGATTTATTTGAAAAACACGAAGCATTTCATTTCTCCTGGATATCGATAGTAGAAATAAATTCGAGATTTGTTTCGAGCCTGAAACTTATTTAGCGCACATTTCCACATATTTTCTCACATACCGATCCATAATTTACTCCACGAACTGTTTTGGATTCTTCATCGGTTATCCATAAACATTCCGTGTGATATCGATGTGGTTAAATTTGAAACATACACTATTTCTCTTTCACTTTAAAAACGTGTGTCGTGTGAAAATTCATGGAATGCCTAATCGATTTCGCAATGCATTGACTCACAGCAGAAATTCTTTCTGGGATTCGATAGATAAGAGGCTCTGTTGGTTTTCAGAGGGGAATCACTGACATTTTACTCGAGGTACTTTTCGATTTTCTGGAGTTTGGCTTTACGTCAGCGTCAATAATTTAATTTATTCTTGCCTATGGAACCAGCGAATGTCGGAGTAACTAATACCGAGAGTAATGATAATATTAATAATTAGTCATTAAAAAAGTGAGGGGTCATTTTTGTTGCGTCAGTTCTTGAATAATAAATTAATTTATTGTGCAACTGTTTTTTTTTTTCACGTGAAACGAATTGATGACGAGACTTTACGGGTTATTTTATTATAGTTATAATTTTGGTTTAGATTTGTTGACTTTTTTATTGCTTGCATATATGTTTAATTTCCTATTTATCGAGTCATCAAGGGAGTTTATTTCCTTAGGCAAATATTAACAATGGAAATTGACAAATGTCAGTTCATGGTAATGCTGTGGTTGAATTGTATTTGGCCATGGGCTATCTTCCTCGAACGAAGGAGGGGAAACAATCAGTTTTCAGTGATGTCTTTGTAGAGCTCGTCTTTATTCTATTTCCAGGTACATTACAACAAAAATAAAACAAGTGCAATAATCACTGAATGCTGATTCGTTTTCAATCTTTCGTTTGTACCTTTGCAATTCTCTTTTCATATTCGTTCACCAAGAGTTGAATTTCATAACAAACTTTATCGTTAAGTGGAGTAATTCAAGGAATAATGCGATGAAGCAAATATGAGAAATCAGTGGAACAATGTTTTTATGATAATTTAATGATTAGCTTTTCCGGTAATTGCTACCGTTAATGCAAGACACCAATTTTCTGTTCAACTTCAATGCCTCTGAACTGATTTTAAAGAAAATTATTAAATAAATAAGTGTGATATTTGTTTTTTGCAATATTTTACCTGAAAATAGCGGGGCCTATGGGCAATCTCTGTCTTAGTAATAATCCTCTCGGAAAATTTGAATGATCGAAGTACACTTAAAACACGTAAAATTTATATTAAATATTATTCAATTTCTGCCAAACTCTTTTTTGACGAAACAATTTTCTTGTTCATATGACACAGAAGTCGTGGGACTGTCGAAAATTCAAGCAATAAATTCAATAAATTAAAAGTTTAAAATTGTTTCCCTCAAAATCTTTTTCAATGAATCTTATGAAATGAAATGAATATTTTTCCTGAAAATTGTGGAGACCAGCTTCCACCAGGAGGCAAAGTAACCAAGGAATCGTCTCCGCCAGGTCGTGGAGTCCCTATCTCTGAAAAGAATTGAGAGAATCAATTAAAAAAAATATATAATACCTGTTGTCTGAGATGAATATTTTACCTGAAAATAGCGGAGTGAGCAAGGCCGCGTGGGGGGGAGAACGAATGGGTAAAGTAGTGGGATGGAAGGGGCTCGAAAGCCGGCTCTGGGAGGCAGATGAGCCCGCCTTCAAGATGAATGAATGAAAGTATAAGACAGTTGTAAGGAGGCATTCAACAAAACCGCCACTCCATTCCAAATTCAAAACATCGCGCCCTATCCGCAATTGTGCCTGTCTTATCCCCAAAGAAATGCATTTTTTTTTTCATTTCTCATTGTAATAATGCCCACCGCATTTCTTGGACACCAGTGACCGGATGTTATTTTGTGTGTTCCTTGGTTTTTTCGTTTTACTCCACATTAACGGATATATCGATCAACTCCGGGAAACTCAAGTGGTTAATTGTATCTCAATTTAATCAATTCCCAATTGTTTAATGAACAAATAATGCCTTCTGTGCATACAAATCATCATGTCAGGGTGGGAATGGCCAGGAGTCACTGTCTCTGGCAGCCTTGGCTCAATTTTGATATTAAAAAAATATTCGGTACGTATAGATCATCAGAAAATATTTCAATTTCCTGTTTTTTAAAAGAATTTTAATCTAAATAATAACAGGAATAATAAGCATAATGATCAGAAGGAATTGAGTAATAGCGGAGGCAATGCGATTAATGAAGTGGCAAAGACACTGGAGAAGAAATATTCTCATATATTTCTTTTATCACTGTTTAGGCCTGCGTGATGTTGACGAATTACTGCACCTGTGATTTCTCCATTTTATTTTTCATTAATTTTCGTGTGAATTCGCCGAATGGTGTGTGGAAATGCCGAGGATGCTGGGTATGGGAGAAGTTAAAAAGTTAATTGAGACCCAGTGAAACAGTGGGGCGGGATGAAAGAGAGACAACAACAAATATATTCGAAAAACGTATTCCACCTTATCTCGAAGAAGGTTCCATTCAGCTTTCCAGCATCTCATCGTCCTTTACGAAAAACCTGTTTCGAACTGCCCCACCGTGCATCCTCTCACAGCTATTAGGCACTTCCTGTCCCGTCCTGGGAACCAAACGTTGCATCTCAAACTACTCTTCCCCCATCATCTCCCCCTCCTTTATTTCACCCTTCTACCTTTTTTATTTGATAAATCGACGATACAAAGTTTAGCATTCAAAGATACTCTAGGCGGTGAATTTTTTTTTTCAATCCTTACTTTCAGTAATGGATTTTTTTATCAGCTTGCGGTCGACTTCCACTAAAACTTGAAGGAATATTTTGTCGCAAAAAAAAATACTTCGACATATAAGTTGATAAATATTCAAATATTTTACTCCTGAAATTCCTCTTTTTGTGATTTCACGGCAAATTTCTTACCTCAGAAAATATTGTGGAGAAGTGATTCGTGTAGGAAAATAGGAAAAAATCGCGGGGCGTCGATAACAGACACAAATGTCGGAGAATTGATAACGAGTGGTTTTTTTTCGAATTTATTTGTGCAGAAGAGAGGCCGAAGACGACGAGTTTGCATAGAAAACCGAGCAGCACGTGGCGAAAAGAGCGCAGGAGAGATCCGATTCAAAGTGAGGCCCTGGATATGTCTGCTACCAGGGTTCATCATCACACCAGACCCAGTGTTATCGTTCCAACCGCTCCCCAACCTGGTACGAAATACTATTAATTCCACTATTATTATCACTTCCAATCAGTAGCAGTAACCGGCAAAAGGCGATAAATTGAACTTTGAAATTTTGTTAAATTTCAATTTATCTCAAAACCTGTTGATTTCAGGAGAAAGTCTCATAAAAAAATTTTCGTCAAAAATCTAATCAGCTGGAAAAAAAGTTTTTTGGTGTTTTCACCTCTAATGAATAGTTTCTGAGATAATTGACAATCACAAAAAATGGTAAATTCAACTTATCGAATACCACCTCGCTACTGAAATCCTACTGATAAGAATAAAGTTGAAGTACTTCCTACTTTGAGAATCGAGAAAAAACATGAGTTTGCCTCGAATAGAGGAATAAACCTGGTAATTCAATCTGAAAATTTACATATCAAGGTCAAAGTATTAAAATGTGATGAATCGAATTTTCCAGTTTTCTCTTAATGTTGATTTATCTGAGCAATTATTTATTTGGAGACTATTAATAAAACAGTACAATTCAATTAATCTCATCTTATCACTTACGGGAGTAGGCGACTGATAAAATGTAGAGCCAGTGGTGAATTTATTATTTGTTTTAGGTGCAACGATTGAAGACACAGCTGTAACACCTACACCCAGTGCAACTCCTTCGACGGCAATAGGCGGTCAGAGAACCGGAATCCGAAACCCAGCAGGTATTAGTGATCCAGCCATAGATGAGCACTTCAAAAGATCATTGGGCCTCGAGGAGTATGCGGCTGTCTTCAATGCTTCCTCCAATGTTGATAAGGAAACCGGACTCAGTGGTAATTGATTTCATCCCTGTAAAATCTCTTAAGTAGCTCATTCAATAATAAATAGCAGTTTTATTTCATTTTTTTATATTTCAATATCTTTCATTCATCTCGAATAACACTACAAACGAGGAAAAGGTGTCGGAATTATTGAATGAAATGTATAAGGTTTAAAATGATATATTTCGAATTTGCGAATCTTCTTAAATAACGATTAATCTCAAAAACGAATGATTTTAAAAGAAAATGCAGGAAGAGCTTTTTCTTCAGAAATTTAATCAGCTACAAAAAAGTTATTTTGATCTTTTTATATCAAGTCGATCGTTGTGAAGCTAAATCGATATTTAACGGACTATAAAGTTTTACTCACCTTCCATTACCACTTGTTCACTGAATTAAGACATTGTATTACGTGATAAATAATTTTTTCTTATTCCAGTGGACGACCACTTCGCAAAAGCCCTCGGGGATACCTGGGCGAGGCTGCAAGCAAACGGCAACAAAGAGTCAACATAACGAAAGCGAGAGATCTTGAAAAATCACAAAAAAAGCAAAAAAAAAATTGAAAAAACCTAATCTCCTCCTTCTTTCCATTAGTTATTGTTTAGCAAATAATTCACGCGCTAAATAAATATGTAAGGGTGGTATAAGTCTTACCAAGTGTCTGATATACCCAAGTATTTCACTTATTTTTCACTTGACTAAAAATTAGAAAAGAACATGATGGAAACTCAATGAATTAATTATAGGATATTGAAAGTCAATTAATCGAGGATAACGTTAAACATATGTTAAATAGTGTACATAAAGCAATTACACGGTTCTGGTTCTTCCCCAGAAGTCCCATTTGTTGCGCAACGAGGGAAATTTATTTATTATCCAATTTTCGAGTCCGAAATAATTGAAGAATTTAATCAGCGATTCACATTTGCAAAAGAATTCAAAATATTATAGATTTTTTAGGTAGCCAGGTGTATCAATTTACGTAATTTAAGGAGCATATTATATATAGAGTATACATTGTGATTATACAAATATATATTGAAGAATAAATTATAAACGAGGAATATTATAAAAATCAGTACATTACCGTTAATTAATTCCATTTTTTAATTCATCCCGGCAATTCAATCTGTTTTATTTGTTGATTAGTAATTAGATTAGTCACGGACCGTAAGTACATCATTCAATTTATTTTTAATGCTGCGTAATGAATTTTTAGAATGGGTGAGTACCAAGAGGAGAAGTACTGATTTCAAATGGTGCTAGGACGTTTGAAAGGTACCCCAGCACTCACAGAAGTCAGTACCTCTGCCTTCTCACTTAATTATCACTTTCACAATGTTTTCAATGTTCTCAAACTGGTTCACTACATTTTTCACGGGCTAATTAAGTTATCCGTGTTTTTTCTCTCGATTGAACATTCGCATTCCACTGCGAATAATAAAATTGCATAAAAGGTAGTGCAGTCAGGCTTTTGTCAGACGAAGTGGATTTCACAAAGACTCACATGGGCAGAAAAATTGTTTTATTTTGTCTGAATTTGTAGTAATGCTATGGTAAAAAGAGCCATGCGTCTCGTAAAAATTACAATAATTTGTGGATTTTTTTAACAAAAAATTGTCATTTTCGGGGAGCACGTTCCTTTTTTTATTTATTAGATGATTTATTAGCGACAATTTTTCTGAATTGAGTGGGAGTTATGGGTGAATTTTAATAAAACTTTTTATTAGATATGACGTGCGTGAGAATAAAAGTTGGGAGAATACACTGAGGACAACATAGGTGGGCCCTGAGAGGCGAAGAACCAAGAGACACTGTCCCAGGAGCGGTCGGATGGCTTCCTATATGCTGGCAGCCTGTTCACTTGCCGTAAAGCAAAATGGTAACTTAATATTAGACTTGAATATAAGTACGGTAATCCCACACCACAGTCCAAAGTAAGTCTACACCTATCCTGACGTCCTTCCTCCCTCTCCCAGACTTTTTTCCCCTCTTATTTAATTATTTTTTTATTTAGTCTTTCAGCTCGTCCTTAGCCCGTTTTGCCCGCCCCGAGGTGCAATAATACCACTGGACACTGGACACTATACCCTCACCAATTGCAACCTCATCCCAGTTATTGTCTCATTGTTTTCCAACTTTTATAGTTTTATTCAGTCCTAGCTTTTGATTTTTCGGAGAATTGTAACTGAATATGTTTCTATGAGGTGGTGACACGTATTTCGTCATTAAATAGTCATGTTGAAGTGAGGAAATATAATCGTTACGTTTTGCTCATTTTTATGGAATGTTTTATTTCAGCTGTTTTCTTCGTATTAAGTTTCAGTTATTTATTTACAGCTCAATTTTTTTTATATTAAAAGGGAAGCGGTAAACTGAGATAAATAGACTTCATCAATTTTCTTTCATTAATATCTAAGAACCTATCGATTTTAGAAGGAAATATCAAAAACTTTTTTTGCAGCATATTCAATTTTCCATATATACGGTTATTTCACATTTTCTGTTTAAATTCATAATTATTCATTAATCAATTAATATTTAACGAAACCTAAATTCGCTCAATCATTTCGTTCTTCATCCCATAAAATTGATTCATAAAGTGCCTCTTCCTTTCAATATCGAATAATTGACAAATCAATGATTATTATAAACAAAAATTTGTAACAGAAAAATATTCTTCATATTGTCCGTTCATTCTATCTTATTTTCTTTTTCTCACTGCGACTCATGATGGGAAAAATTTCAAATAGAATGGAAATCATAATGAAATAGAATTTTCTTACCAATAACAAATTGATTGATCATTTGTTTATATTTTCCATCCCAGGCGTATCGCGTTTCGGTACCAGCCAGCTGACCACAGAGTCTGCACGGCATCGTTTTCCTATCCGTTTTATTTCCATCATTTTTTTATTCTTTAAACTGTAACGCTATCGACATGTTTTGTGCCAATATTAATTAATATAAATATGCAAATGGAAAATAACGAAAACTTGCGCTTTCCAAGTATTGCGTCGCGACGCCGCTGGTCGTGCATTGAAATCCCTGGATTTCACCCCCATTTGGTGTTGCGTATGTCCATTTATCACAAAATGAAAGAACAGAAAAATATCCAACGGTCAGTTAACTACGTTGAAAACAATAATAATTTGTATTGGGTAAATTTCACTCTGCAAGTCTCAGACTGGAACCATTTCATCGCAGGCAAAACCAAAAATTAAAAAATAGATATTTATTTGAAAAATTGTAGTGCATTATTGAAAATGACGTAAAAGGATTCATTTTCTCATTTTCCTTTCAAATTAAGAAAAATTGAAATTTATGTACGCTAATCTCCATTTTGCCTACTGCACTTCATCAAAAAATAAAAAATCAATTTTCTCCTGTTGCAAGTGGCGAACCTGCAATTTATTAACGAAAGTAAAACAAAAAAATAATTCAATTTCAACCAGAAAAGCGACATGAATCCATTTTTACTATCAATAAATACCGATTAACAAAATATTGTTATATTATATTGTTCATACAAGAAAATAGGAAAAGGATAAATGATAAATCAAATTCCCTACGAAAACCTCAAAAATCGTTTTCTATCCGTAATTCGATTTCCGACGAAAAATCCCTTCCGCTATTTCCCCCTAAAACCACTAATTCCCGCAAATTATCACCTTCCTCCTTGCCCCCCGTAATTGAAAAAAAAAAATCGAAAAACTGTCAATTCATTTCCGGTAACCCACATTTTGCTTGGTTTTCCGGTATGAAGAAGAAGTAAAGGCGCAGGACATGCAATTCATACCTTCGTACTCAGTAGGTGAATGGCGCTTGCGCCCGGCGAATTACTTGCAATTCAAACAACAATTGCAGTTAAACCTCACACACCTGTCGATGTAATTTCCAGAGACTATTCTGATAATGATAATTTTTTATGATTCACGTAATATGGAGATAAATGGAATAAAGGTATAACCGTAGAGGAAACTCGGGACACGACTGATCGAGTGACCGAGGGGGTAGTCATCGCGGGGAGTAAACCCCTCCTGTTTCCATACAGCTTGTATAGAATTACGGTTTGTGCTGCTGTGGTACTGGGACCCCGTTTCGTTTTATTTCTCTTTTTTTTCCCCCTTTTGGACATAAGGAGTGAAGGAGAGGGAGAATGCAACATACGAAGAGCGAGAGGTGATATTGGGGGGCAACGGACATTATTGAAGGGGAGAAGAAGTGGCCCGCCTTTTTTCCCCTCTTCAACAACCCCCTCTCTCATATACTCTTTCTCTTTATTCCCCCCTATGTCTTTCTCCTTCTTTCTCTTCCCCCATCGTAATTTTTTTTTACTGAGCTCACGCTCGCGTGAATCATGCATATCGATTTTCTCTGGTTTATGTGGAGTATAACGCAACACGGGCATTTTTAGCTTCCCATTTTCAGAATTTTTTTTTTTTTTTGCATTTCAGCGGATTCTCTTTCTCTCGTTATTTACTGGTAATGTACACGTGGGAAATTATGAATTTGGAGGCGGAATTATAGGCTTGGGCTACAATTTTTTTTGCTTGATAGGTCCAGAGTTTACAATTATTTGATTTTTTTTTTTT
>NW_011887742.1:368830-451905 GCF_000806365.1 Fopius arisanus | reverse complement strand
ATAATTAAACAGGAAAAATGGAAAAAACACATTACAAAAAAATCAAGAACAATAGAATTCCCCTGAAATGTTGTAATTAAACAGAACTCATCAAGTATTTTCAATTGAGATTATCATTACCTTGATATAATAAAAATAATTATGATGTTGGCTGTTCTGTGGGTAAAAATCTGACGCGAATTTCGCGTTCTCACTCATTTTTTGGGATATTGTCGTGTTCTGCAGACGAAGGCCTCACATAACAGAATCCCCCAGTACCTTACGCACATTTGATTCTCCTCTGCACAATACCATCTACTCTCTCTCTCTTTCCCGCCCCATTCGACGAGGCACTCCTGCACGTTACAAAACAGAGAATTGTCGATCCTCTTCTTCCGCACGTCCTTGCACCGGTGGATGAAGATTGGTGTAAGGGGTGGGAGGCTGGCTTTTTGTTTTGTTTTTTTTTTCGCTTTTTCATCTGCGAGGGGCTCAAACCTTCAATGATCAAGTAATAACGTCCTTTGTCTTGCGGCTCCAACTGTTTTCTATTATTTTTTGGAATCAGGGGAGCAGAGGAAACTTGTTTATTTATGTCGTTGAATTTTACATTATTCATACAGCCATTTAAATAATCGGAGCAACCCTAAAAAAAGGATTTAAAAGATAAAATGGAAATTTTATTCTCTAGAAAATTGAAGAAATCAGTCAAATTAAATTGAATTCAATTGAATCAGGATATATTTAGTTTAAACCTGGAAAATTAAAAATAAAAATTGATCGAATCAAATCACTCACAGCGGTGGTTCTTCATGTTGTATAAAGATTTTTTTTTTCATTTATTTTTTTATGTAAACAGTTTATATAAGCTGTAACATTTTATACACGACATTGATGCACAATTCAATAGTTTTTGAGTCAATTCTGACTCTGTAATTATCAAGTACTTAAAAGGAAAAGAAAGTCAGTCGTGCAAACCCGTACACTCGTCTTCCTTTACTCTTGGAATCGACATGCTGTCAAATTCGTAATTCACCTATTAGAGGATATTGAAAAGTCTACTAATAAATGAATACATCCAAAAGTGCTGAATAAAATTTGAATCGAAATAAATGATTTTTACAAGTAAAAGATATAGAAAATATAACTCAATTGAGATAGTGAATAAATTCGCAATGGAATGCTTAAACATGATTTTGTCACGTTTTTGAATTCTCGTTTGACGTCACGAGTCTATAGGCAATTAAATTAATCTTAGATCTATATAATATTTTTGGCCACGATTATCATTCACTGATTGACAATTTTCACGAAAGCTGCCGATAGTAATTACGTAAGATCGTAATGTAAAAAGCGTTTTGAAATATCATTTTGTTCCCTCAATATTCATTTATCATTTTAGTTGCCCCAAATATAGAGCTTTCATTCCAGAAATAGTCAAATGCACTCCTAAAGATTTACAATTGAAAATAGAAATTTTAATTTAGCTACTTGGATTTTTCCCAGGGGCTCGGTGTTTTGAATTTATCAATTTAATTTTCTGAATAAGTTGCCATGAGATTCCATATTTTTTTTTCAATTTAGAATTAAGAATAGAATGAAGAATTAGCCATTATTGCAATGATTAATTTGAGAATTATCTCTAGATGTTTTTTATCGGTGATAAAATGTCTGTCAAGAAGTCATCTTTTTACTCTTGACCCTCGGCGATACAGAGTACAATTTCTTGATGAGAGTAACTAAGTCGTTCTGGGGAAACAGATTTTCGATAATACCTTCTAGTAGAACATAGAGCAGTCTTCTGTTGAGTACTGGACGTTGAAATAACTCAAATACACGTAATAATCCGCATCTTGTTGTTTCACTACCAATGATATGTTTCAATTCGTCGGACAGACACGAGAGGAGGGCAATTTTAGCTGCAACTCGGGTACGATTTTTTGTCTCGGTGTCACGTGGAGGTCTTGCCTCTGCTCTACCACCATTTGGCCATTGGCTTTGCCTAAAAAGACATAATCAAAAGCAGGTTTCATTATATTAATTTCATTATATTAATATTCCATTTTTTATTTTAGATTCTTACTTGAATAACTTTAAGTAAGTAGCAACATTTTTGGGGCTCGTCAAGACTGAAACATATTCAACGATTCTTCTATTCACAATATCCCCGAACATTGTTCGAATAATTTGCCTCAAGAGTGTGACAATTCTTCGCCTCAGCCACTGATTTCTAACTTTCAGATCGAATACCTCGTCCATCAAGAGGAGAATTATCCTCAGAGGTATATTGTCGTCTGTCTGTAACCCAAAAAATTCCGAAAAATAGCAAAAATATTTCCCAGAGAAATGGAGAAATTTTTTCAGAAAGATCATATTTACCTCAGTGTCGATTCCAGCTCCAACCTTGACACTCTCATAAAACATGCTATTCTTCCTGGGATTTCCAAAGAATTTGCTGATATTATCCATAACCCCATCCACCGTACTGAGCATATTATCAGGCATGGTCTTAACAGCCTGAGTGACACTCTTCATGGAGGTCTTCAAAGGATTCACCAGTGTATCAATGGTCCTGGAGATGTGACCCCCAGTGACGCCCTTGTCATACTCCCCTTGTTCCAGGAAAGCAAGCAATAAATTCTGGAGCCCCATATGACCATCCGTGATGCTCGGTTTTGTGAGTCTACAGAGCCACGCATTGAGCATCGCCATCCTCCTTTCCAAGAGCGTCCTCTCCATATTATGAAAAGCCTTCTTAGCAGGAAAAGGCAATTTCGCCAGATCGTAGTATTTCTCTTTGATTTTCTGATGTAGATCATGAAAGTCGGAGTACCTCCTGTAGATGTGCCACTTCTCTTTGTACCCAGAGTCATAGATTTTTGAAACGGCAACAGCATAGATGCCATAAGTCTTTCCCCTGTCATTCACTACTCCAGTCTCAATGATCTCAGCGGTAATCTCAAATCTCCCCTGCTGCAGTTTTTTTATAGCATTCTGATCACAAGCCGCATCATCTAGCTTAATTATCTGCTCTGCCTGGCCTTCCAGAAAGAATGACGCTGCCCCCTCATTAGCTTCATCACCATCAAATCCACCAGCTTCCCTCTCCATGCTTGTCAAACTCGCCGATGAATTGGAATTTGACTTGCTACTCTCGCAAAATGAGTACTTGATCTGGTCGTTTCCAGATAATTCCTCCATCGAATCTATCTCGTTATTAATACTCGACAGGCTGATGCCATCCAGGGACTTGCTGTCCTCCTCCTTCAACAGATCTAACTCTGCTAATAATTTTATGTATGACAAAGATCGTTTGAACGAAGGGAGAAATCTGTCCTCGTTCTTCAGTTTCTCGTAACAGCAATTCTGCAGTTCGTCAAACCAAGTCTCTTTGACTGTCTCAATTTTAATTCTCATGAGAAGATTTTTCACGAGGTTATCATCGAGGTGCAGTCTAGTCACTGCTTTTTCTCCGAGATACTGCTGATGAATCTTCATCGCTGCTTCTTTGAGATTCTCCAAATTGATATTCTTCCTTCGAAATTGACTCGACTGATTGGACGGCAGCTTTTGCAGTTCGATGTCTGAGATCTGCTGCTCAGCAGATACCCTCCATCCATAAATGTTTAAGTAGAAGTAGAGGTAGGCCTCGGCGTTGATGCTCGTCATGTAGTCTATGAAATAGCTCAGAGCGATGTTATTTTTAAGTAATTCATCAAGAGGTAGATTGACGGGTTTGTGACCTGGTACGAGAAGTCGATTCCAATCTGGTGGAATACCGAGAGATGTCTCTGCATCGAGACCGTCCTGCATGCTAATTATCCTCGTCTCCAGGATCTTCTTGACGTACAGAAGACTGTTGAGTTGCTGTTTCACTGTCAGATCATCATCTCCACCGGAGTCTTTAGATCTCAAGTGTGCAATCTCCGTGGAGACGATGTTCTTTATGGCCGTGAGCTCTTCTAAGCTGTCTGTTATTCTCACAACTGTGAGAAAAACGTCAGTTGGGAGAGTTGAATCTTTAGTACAAAGCCAGATGCACGCTTGGTTTATGTAATCTGGATCGGAGAAGAGATTCAGCAAAGGGATGATAATTGCGTTCACCAGGAGCTCGCGTAGGATAAATCTGACAGTCAAACAGTCGAAATCGGTTTTAGGGAGGACTAAATAAAGAAGAATCTCCGACAGCTCTCGCAGGAAGGACAACTCCTGCTCCTCGTTTGTGCACACGAGGTCACGACTTATCAAGTTGTTCTCCATCTGGACTTCCAGATCGAAGAAGATGTTCTCTAAGTCGTTCTCATCGTTCCTACAGTCGATGGGTTCCGTCAAGGATGTTAAATTTGGAATGTAGAATTTTGACTGCGAGTACCAGGCGATGTCTGTCTCGCTTTTGTTTCGCCGGTGACGACTTGGGGAGCGTTTCGGGGTGCCACCAGAGTTGCTGGAGCAACTCGTCTTCGGGGTCTTCGAGTTTGCTTTCATTTTGGCACGAGCTTGACGGTACAGACGCATGTGCGAAGCTGCGTCGTCAACGAGACGAGTCGTCAAGTATGGAATCCAGTCCACATCCTTCACCCGATTCGCAATGTTTATGGCTATCTTCTGGGCTGTGTCGCGAACCGAACAGGGAAACTCCTCGTCGTTGGTTAAAACGCTGTACCACGGCTCTACGTAGTCCCGGAGGACAAAATCCAGAATCTCCTGCAGTGATTCGTCGATTATCGGACTGCCGGTGACGCGCTTGTCCAGGGTAAACGTCACCTTGGATTTCGAGAGGTCTTTGATAGTCTAGCAGGTGTGAGAAAAAATCAACTAACAAAACTTCAACATTATTTTTCAAATCTAGGGGAAGGCACATTGTTTATACGATTTTTAATAAATAATCGGTATATAATGTTTCAAAAAATTGCCAGAAATATTAATTAATCCAGACCTTGAAAAATTGATTTTAATGAGTAATTTTTTTTATTCCCTCTGTAAATAAAGTATTCATTGAAAATGACGTGTGTAGTAAAAACTACTGACTTCAAGGTGAGACTGGAATTGTTTTAGAAGTTAGTGGATTTACCCGTTGTAGTTTTTCAGTCTTCTTGAATAAGTTTTCTTGGTTGAGTTTGATAGTCTTCTCGAGAGTCGGCGCATATTTTCTATATATACAAATCAGTGTTCTGGAAGTGGAAGTAAAATGAAATAAATTGAAAATTCATAAGTGATGCTTTTACACCTTTTACCTACCCTAAGATTAAAACGATGAGGCATAAAATAAGTTTGATAATTGTTCCTAGGCCGAATAATGCTACGAGAAGAATCACAAAGCCGCCAATTCCGCTATATATAATTAAATTCATCTGGAAAACAATAATAGAATGATTAATTTCAATGAATTCTTTGATTTTCTTCTTTTTTTCAACTAATTACATCATTAATTGATGATGATTCATTTGCAAATTATTTATTTTATTCCATTGATTTCTCGTATAAGAGGAGTAATCAGCTGATAAAATGCGTAAAAAAAGGCCTGATTACCCACAGCTCGTCAATCATGAGAATACTATGGCAATTATTTTCTGAGTACTGTTAATTATATTTGATAAATTTATCTCAATTTTCCACGAAAAAATGATATCGTTAAGTGACATTTCCATAAGTTTCCAGTTAAACAATTAAATTCAACTGAAACCATCAAGACACTTTGAAATAAAAAATTTTCCTCTGTATTTCTGTCTTAAACCACTCAATTTTTTCAAAAATAAAATAACTTATCAAGACGAATATTTGATAAACAAATTGTGATAATATCCTCAAAGACCCCCACAGAGCCAGAAAAACAAAAAAAGAAAACAGCCTTATCAAGAAAGCTCTGCAACAGTTAAAAAAATTAGAGATAACCGAGCGATTGTTGAGCAAAAGCTGGACAAATCTCGATATTTGAAAAGTAATTTCCATATGAGAATTACTAGAATTAATTATTATACTGACTAAAGAAAGAAAAAAACTCAATAATTTTCCACGATTGAGACGTCAAGGTGACAAATATCTACATACGTTTTCCGACAATTGTGCACTCCAGAGTTGTGCAATAAAGTCAGAAATTAATTTACGATAGCACATACCTTTGGATTCTCAATTGACCAGAGTATCCATCAGCAAACATACCTATTCGTTTCTCAATATTCGTGATTAATGAGTAATCAGTCACCTAATCGACGGTTTATTTACAATGATGGTCGATACGAGTGATGAACAACACGTATGCAACATTTTATCGATGATCATACGTCAACAATCACGAGTCGTATGGACTAACACTTGTTTCACTTTTATTATTTATCACCGGCGATTTTTCGTCACATTTTTATGCTCCAGGGTGAAAGAATGCACAACCGTTCTCACCGACGGTCGACTTGTTATGAGCTGCAATGCTTCTAGGCATATTTCAGTCTTTTTTTCTGAATGGAATAGTACCTTTCTTTCCCAACATGGCGACATCTTAAGGCCCGGATGGAGGGAATTTTTTCTCGACTGGCGACTTTACGCCCTTCTACTCCGCGGACAAAACCCGAACCTTGATCTCAACCGATGCTTTGTCGGTAACTACGGCAATCGCTGGAAACCAGGGCAACATCGGACAGTGGGGCTTTGGAGGGCGCCGGAAAATTTTTTCATTCTTTTCTTTTTAATTCGAAAAGTGCATGGAGATATTCCAGATGCCAATAAGGTGGAATGGGAGATTTATAGGGTATAGGTGCAATTTTTTTTCAAATTTATGAAATTGCATTTATCTCGTTTTCTATGGGTCATAGAATAATTTAAATGATGTGCATCAATAGAAACTCATTGATAATTGAAGATTACGAATCATGTAGAGAGCCGCTCATTACTGTCTTGAATGTAAGTCCTCAATAGCCCTGGATGTTCTCCTCATCAATTCCTCTTAAAATGTCCGCAAATGGTCTTAGGCGCTTGCTCCAACGCAGTCAGCTCAATGACGAGGAGAATCGTCACTCGTTGAAGAAACGGTACAGCCAATTCCTTTTACGACTCAGGTGTTACACCGTGAATGGTCCACATCGGTTTCACGGTCACTCACAGTCTCCGGACGCCTTCGCACACCAGAGGAATTTACCATGAAACTGCGTACTCCTAACCGATGGGACCTTCCTGGATGCTACATCCAAATACCACTGTGCGAGATCATCTTTAACACACTGACCGATTGTCTCCAGTACTAAATATGTGCGATGACATAAGCGCAGAATTAATTAGAGAGTTTGTAAGATCGTATTAAGTGCACCGAAGAACACTATTTTTATTAATTCAAATATCATTGTAAATTTATTAGACACAAGAATTTAGATGGAGTATTATTCATTCATATCTACCATATTTACCTCATCTTCCTCATTTCCTCTGATCTTCGGTCGTTCAGTCATTCAATCAACTTTTACAATTTGTCTTGATTTTTTCAATAAGTTGCAAATTTCTGGATAATAAATTGAATTCAATTTAAAAAATTATGCAGTGTAGGGATGCTGATATGTCCTTCTTTTCGTTTTCTCACATCTATGATACAATATTTTCATCACCATGTGCCGAAAAGTAACTTCCCGCACATTGCGAAAAAATAGTATATTTCGTAACAAGTGCGGAAAAATGATTTTTGGCCAGTGGGATTACACCACTCGTTTTCGGCTCGTGCTCTAAACCTCCCATACATGAAAAATCACTTTTCCGCACTTGTTATGAAATGTACTATTTTCAATTGGACTGCAATATACTATATTCCGCAGTGGCGTCACGGGTTCTCGGGGCGTTCTCTCAAGGGAACGACCTCGGAATGTCGTTCCTCCCCGAAAGGGCCCCACCACCTCAGCACGTAGGAGGACAACAATACATGAGTTGTGACAACCACTCGGCATTTGTGGCTCAAACCCAACAAAACAGGCGGAATATTGGCGCAAGCGTGTGCGCGAGGAAGTTAACGTCTAGATCTTGAGAGTGGCTTTTCGACTAAGAAGAAGAGTATCGCCAGTGGACGAGGCCAGTCTTGGCCAGACACTCTCGCCGCAACATTGGCGCTCCACTAACGCCAACGTTTATTCAATTTTCCCGGTTTCTGTGAAGTCCTCAGTTCATTGTGGAACGTCTTGGATTATTTAACGCACGCCATTCCGGTGAGATTTTTAACATTATTTATTTATCTATTTATTCATTTCGGTGAATTCAGTCTACACACCAGAATTTCTTGCGGAATATACACCAGGAAAAATTGTTACTCACGGATTAGTATATGAGGCAAAAGTGTGATGCGTCCATTTTTATGGAAAACTCATGAAATTTTGGGAATAGTTCATTTTTTTATTTGTCTGGCAAACGGTATGTAATTGCTCTTATCACTGGGTTTTAATTTCTTGTTCGAAGAAGATTCGATCATGTTTTTGCGAATTTGAAATCCTCTGTCAAACCAGTTTATTTGTTATGGAATAAATTTCATTGACAGATATATTCATCTGTAAATAATAAACGTGAGTTGCCGCATTGGAGTTGTTATCGAAATAACAAAAAATACGTCATCTCCCATTTTAATAACAAATTAATTTTTCTGAGTAATTGTTGTTTCGTGTCAACATCCTTAAAAAAATAGGAAATTCACTGAAAGCAAGCGCAATTCAACTTTTTCAATTTTACTACTCCCCAATTACTTTTTGTTTATTCCTTTTAACTGAAATTTCGCCGTCAGTTATCGTCATTCAACAGGATGAAAGCTATTAAATTACGTAGGGTCAGACGTTCAAGGATAAACAATTCATAATTTGACTGTTTGACACGCCACATTGACCCAGTCAATACCCCAATGGACTGTCAAGAATTTTTTTCAATACAAATGACAGCTGCCCATAAATTTTAATTTACCTTCCAATCAAATTCTCCGAGCTCATATGAACATTCAACAATCATATCGTTGATGTAATAATTAATAATAAATTCAATAACCCCGCAAAATTTCATGAGTTCCAACATTTATGTTGAAGTTTTCATAAAAAATGTCAACTGAATTACAAAAATAATGTACTTGCATCCTATTAATTCCCGCAATTATTTTCATTCCATTTGGTAATCATGTGCCTCGTAATCGTAATTACAGATCTCATTGCAAACGAACAACATTAGAATAACAATGACCAGTCCCAGGAACTTATTTATTTCTCGTTCCCGGCACAACCTAATTTTAGCCGAATTAGTATAGCAATAATATTTCTACGGTTGTACATAGGTAGTGAGTCTGAGTTTAAAAAAGCCCGGCGCAATGCCAAAAATCATGTGTTGGAGGTTTATAGCGCAGAGTCGTAAAGTCGGACTGAGAAGCCGAATATAGTCCGGTGTGAAGGAGTTTAGTCATCCACTTCTACTCGGTACAACACCAACTGCCCTCATGATCTTTGATGTTGACAAGGTCTCGAATGAATTACCTCGTAATCCGCAACGCAATACATCTTCGTTCCGATTAATTTCGACAATATTCCTTTAATCGGCATGGACCAAATAGGCAGAAATAAAATATCACAAAGTACCACAAAATAACATAGAAATTTCGTCAAAAAACGTAACACGAATTTATCATATTACCTTTACATTAAAATTATTATTCATTCGTAAAAAATCAGTTCCCCATAAAAATTTCATTTTCGAAATTTATGCCCCTAAAATTCGTGAATATTATTTGTTTATGGAATTATTATGGAATACCTCTGAATCTAAAAGAGAACTCGACATTTTTATAAATACCTCTTTTACAACAATTATTTTACTTTGCAAAAGATATCTTATCAAAAATTGCGATATCTCTTTTTCGTTCAGATATTTTTTCATAATTTTTTGACGGCTAGGAAATTTTCTTCATTGACCGAAAGATCATGAGCGGATGACGATTTAGCAGTCGATTATGTGATTTTCTGCGTAATTGTTCCTTAATTTTTTTTCCGCGTTGAGATAATTTTAATTGTTGGGGTCACAATGATGTCATTCGAGTGATCGGTTTGTCACGGTCGACGGACCAGATCCTCTCGACCTGACCCCAATGAGCCACTGAAATCTCGATAATCTCTAATCGGTCCACCCAAGCATCACCATCCGCTGATGCTAATATTAATTAACAAGTACCAATGACTCTACATTAGCAGAAAAAAATCCTTTCGACAAAGATGATTTATCTATGCCCAAAAAAATTGTGTCTTGCCACTTAACGACCATGAAATCTGAAAAATAATTTGATTCTAACATTATCAGAACATATTTGCTGCAAAAAAATATTCTTTCGCAAATAATTTCGTTCTCGCACTGGGACAAAAATGGTTCCAACAAAATGAGATTATCAAGACTAGAAATTATGGTTCCGTGTCAAAATATTGACACGTAAAAACTCTGTTTGAACAAGAGAATTCTTTCCTGTCGGACATTCTCCTGTCAATATGACGACCAAAATTATTAAATTCATATACGTGATCGCAGAAAAATGGGTTTTATTTCATATTTCAACAAAAATATTTTCCGATACCGCGATTCTTTTATTTGATAATGGAAAATTTTCCTTATTAAATAAATTTTCTTTGTCCAAAGTATTTTTCAATTTTTTTTCTTACTCCGTGTAATAATTAGCAACTGAAGCGCATCCAATTCCTTCTCTTTTTAATTTTTTTCGTAATATTTGACGTGCGTGGGTGACAGTTGCACTGGGATATAAACGTGTTATTGACGCGCCCACTTAATTCTCAGACACGTGAGTTGTCCTCGGCCAAATGTCTCGCAACTGGCGCCTTTCCTTTTTCATTTCTGGTAATAAGAGTCTCATTTTGGGCTCTTTGCGGTTTTTGGCTAATTCGTGAAAAAAAAATTCGATGCTAACAGCTATTTTTTGCATTAAAAAACAAATTACCTTTAGTCTATAGAAAGAACAATTGTCACCATCAAAAGACTTGCGAAGCTGAATTACGTATGCAGTGACAATTTTTCCCGAAAAAAATTACATGTACATACATTTAAAAAAAAGTGAGCATGGTGATGACAAGGGAACAATTGTTGTTTTGGCACTCTCATTTTTTCCCTCTTTCTGTCAAATTTTCGGGCCAAATTCACTTGCCAACCCTAGGATTTTCCCCTGGCCATCGATTCACTGGCGTAATTAATGCAATTGTATGCAACGTTTATGCTTTAAGTAGATATGTTTAAATTTAATTTTCATGGAATAGTCACAATAAAAATTGCAGACCATCGTGTAAAGGTATTCATTCAGTAATTTTCTTTGACATATGAGCCCGGCGACTAGAATTTCATGTACATTCAGGATATTACTTAACATTACAATAGCACAATGAAAATAAACTTTATATCACTGCAGTGTTATTAAAAATATCAATTTTTTTACTTGAAATTTAAAGAGAATTGAATCAATTGATAATTTATTTCAATTGAACTTAAATTTTATATATTTTATTTTATTTTTTATAGTCAAACGATTTTTTTTTTAATTATGAGGTAAAGAACAGAACAAAGAAAAATGTTTTTCCTATTAATATATTTATGAATTTTCAGAAATTCAGCGAAGAACTAAATCAAGTCTTTTTAGCACATAATTTTTTCTATCCTCTGGGAAGTCATGAGTAAATGAAAAAATTCTTCTGACGCAACAGGTGTCCTAGCTCTGCTCCCCATTCATGGCATTCAGCTCTCCGTATCCCACATAGTAATTATAATACGAAAACTGAGGAATGAGCCCACACCCACATCGATACATCACTCGATTCCGTTCGATATCATCGGTATTATTTGCCTTTGGGATCTCCGTCGGACGCCCACAAACTTCGACGCACAGTATTACGAGTGATCTATATCGGTATCATGGCCGATTTCAGTGTTTATACAGCTGAGACTGCGTATGAGAACGCAAATAAACCTGAGAATGGGAAGAAGAAATGGAAAATACGAATAAATTAGGGATTTTTGGTAGAAGGCAAAATGTTTCGCAAGTTCGTACACCCGGAATAATTTTTATTTTTCAAAATATCTGCAATTGCCCCAGTTGATACAAAACTATTTCGATTTTTCTTCATCTAAGAAAAATACGGCACAAAAATATTCAAGAATAACCATGAAAGTAATTGTTTATAAAAATTAATATTTTCTAGGCAAATCGTCAGTGAGTATTTGCGGAATTCAATTTTATTGTTTCATAAAAATTTGAAATTAACATTATTTCATTTGTTTATCTGTTACTGGATAATTCTTCTTAGTTACATAGAAATGAGAAAAATTGCAATTTCACTTCCTAATGATTGGAGTAATAAAGTAATTTTCCTCCTTTTCAACTCTGCAATTTGCATTTTTCATTGCATATAATCTGTCTTATAAAGTGGCAGTGCAAAAAATATTTCACAAATAAACAATTCCATCGGAGTCATGCAAAACAGATGAGATCGGTCGGCAAATGCACTGACACTGCTTTGATTTTTCCTCTCCTTTTTATTCCACATGTAATTACTCTTATCTGAAATCGAGAAGTAGTTCTGCATGTACCTATTAAATGGATATACACCCGTTACATCATACTCCTGTTGAGATTTATCAGGTTCGCTAAGTACACATACGAATGATCCCGTATTCACGCAGTTGAGCAAATTACACCCTTGATAGTCAGCGCAATATCTACAGGAGGATAATTATGCTTCAATAGCATTCCGTATTACTAATACAGCGACCAGATGAATGTGAATTGAGCTCATCCGATAGATTCCTTACAAAAAAAAAAATCACTTATTGGAAATCAGTTATTTAAAAACCTTCACTTTCGTTATGTTTATAAAAATCTCTTTAAATGAAAAATGATTTGACAAAAATTTTAGATTCATATAATTTTATACTACTCATGATATGTGATAGATTATGTAAAAATATATCGAAAGTATTATTTCAGAGTGTAAATTAAACTGAACGAAAAATGCAAAGCTATTTAAAAATAACGAGCCAGCGTAATTTTCATAATTGTTTTTGTTGGTTTATTGATAATGATAAGTAATTAAATTGTTCGCTCAGTCTTTTCCAAAATATTAGGAATAAAAATTAACGAGTGACTAATATTTCATGAATGATTAGAATAATGACCGTCTTCTTCAACTCATAAATTGTCATCACCCTGAGTGAATTTGGTGGCACCGGGTCCACCAGGTTTACCCTTGATCCAGATGAGTCATCACCTTGCTCTCACATTCGAATTCTCCGAAAGGGTCGTTTATCGTATCTACTTTTATCTCCACCCCGACGAGAAAATTTATTTCCGCCGAATATTCATTCAGTGAATAACAGAAGAACACGTCTTCCAAAGAATTAAATTATATGGAGAACAAAGTATCGATGTGTTTTTTCCCATTTTTCTGGATTCTAGTTCTAGATTCTATTCTTTTTTTGAATGAAACAATTGCATATTATGGCATCCTTATAAAATTATATGCAATAAATAATATGCACAAGATAATGATTTCCTGGATTTTTGTCCTGGATGTAATATTACAATTAATTATTCTTCGACCTCAATATTCCCATTACTCCTCAAAAAATATTTTTAGAAAATCAAATAAAAAATCAGTACACCTTGACCCAAATTGGTCCATGAAAAACGATTAGTGGAGATCCACCAGATGTTCTCCACTGATCTGGAATTCACCTGTCGTTTCGAATATCCCGACGATAAAAGAATCTGGACGTTCTGAATGTTTAAAAAAAATGTTTGTTTTCAGATTTGGAGAGGAAAAAATAGGAGGCAATGCCATCGACAAGGGAGAGCTCACATGTGAGCAGAAAATATGTGAGTCATGGTGGTGCTATATCTGGACAGGGCCACTCGGCAAACTCGGCCAGCAGCCTCGAGAACAACTTGGGTAAAATCCAGTCTGCATCGTATTATCAAAAATCTCCTTTTTCACCCTTTCACATTGCATCTTGTAACTTTATACTGTGAGATCACGTTTGGCCTCCGGCTTGTCACGGCCGTCAGTCTTCTTCATTCATTGTCTCATTTAATACTGTCACATCCTCGAGATTAAATAATCCTGAAATTGATCAACTTCTGGAGTTTATCACGGCCAGGAGTGCATTCTGTCCAGACCAATTCTTAGCGAACATCGGGAAATTCCAAGAGGATAGCGATTTTTATATATATATATTTTTTCTACAGAAAAGAGAGAACCGCAAAAAGGGTATTCATGTAAATATCACTAGCGTCCTTCAATACCAAGATATTTGCTGAAAACTGGTTAAAAAAAAAATGTTTACTCTCGGTTAACACTTCGAGAAATAATTAATTTTATTACGTAATTGGCATTGCATAATTGACGTAATTTTTGTTAAAAAGAATTCTGGAACTGATTCAATTTATTTGGGCTGTTTTTCCAGGATTCCAGAAATTTCGAGGGCAAAACTAAGTGGAGAACTTATGAAATTTCAATACTGTGCAATTATTTTACTGGATTTTTTCTGGACTTCTATAAATCTTTCGAAAATTTACAAAACAACACAATAGAGTCGTTATAATCCTTATAAAATAGGTTGATTAATGACGATAAAAAATACATATTCCTTAGAAATGGAAGAAACATAAACGGCGGAGTGACAAGAGAATTGAAAATAATTTTTTTATAATTTTTTATACCCCCTCATCATGGATGAGTAATAAAAAAATGACTTTAGATGCCCTTCTGGAGGATCTCCAAACAAGTGTTTCAAGGAGTACAACACCCAGTGGTAGACGACCAATTTCCCCGCAATATGAATACAGATCAGCCGCTAATCCCGTACGAACAGTCACTGAAGTCAGGTAAATAGTTCATCACACGGTAGAGCAAAAATAAATTTCTCTATAATTACTATACCATTTCTCTATAAACCCTATACCATTAATAATTCATAAAAACCTGTTTTCTTGGATTTATATTTAATTCCTAATTTAATTTTTTTAATTTAATAGTTGGTCAAATGATAAATTAACACATAGATCCTGGGAGTTATTATTGTTTTATTATTATTTAGATCAACCTCGCCAATTCGCACTACAACAACGACGACAGAAAAATACGTCAGCGCATCACCCGCAGGTCTAGGAAGTGGAATTCCCGGTCTAGAGTCCCTCGATGCTGAACTACGAAATGTAAGATCAACCAAGAAATCTGGTGTCTATTTCACGTATTCTATTCCTCTAACCACTTCCTCGTCTATAAACTGAATCGCGTGCAACTTTGACATTCTGACAGATCATGCGCATCGATGAAGTCACCATTTGAAATACTTTAAATTATGTTCATGTCAAGGGGCAGTAACAAATCAACGTAATTGCAAAAAGAATTTTCTTCAATGGAATATGCAATTTTTTATTTCGTCGAACTGATTTTTAGGCACTCCATGCATAGCTACAAAAAATTCCCCTTAAATTTCCATCGGAAATCGATAGTTTTCGGGATAAATCAATAATTAAGACAAACGTTTAATTGGATGTGAGCAGACTTGAGCGGTTCGGTACTAAATTAATTCTACTATTGAAACTATTGGAAATAATAATTTGAACTCTTTAAAATTCAGTGTGTGCATCACCGAGATCCACCTCAATTCATATTGGAGTAACGCCTGTCCATAAAAAATAGGTATTTCAAATGATTGAATCCAGCACGAAACAGGTACAATGCCACGATTAGGCATTCACTTGGTGGCCCCATGGTTGAACCCATGGAATTCCATGGAATTCAAATGTGCTACCAATCCGCCAACGCATGATCATGCTGAATGCTTACACTGTCGTTTTGTGTTCATGTATTATACCCACCAACAGCCAGACCTGTCTCTATGCTCTTATAAGGCGAGAGCCGGTCGAGGCGAGTCTCTTTTTTACAACACATTTTTTTTTTCTGCACCCAGTCTCTCTTTCATTGCGTATCCATCTCTCGTTTGATTCCCGTGACTCATGCTAATTCGTGATAATTATTATCCATCTGCGGCTAATGCCAGTCACCAAAAAAGCCCTGCCTCCTGTTTTCACCCGAGAATCCAGAACCTGTAGACTTTTCGCGTATTATTCCTCAGCTATCGTGGGAGTATTAACAAAATTCCTGACATTAATACATGAATTAATTATTATAAATAGTTATAGTATAGAAGTTAGTAATAACTCATTATGTGGAGAAATTATCGAATTCTACTAATTCATTAGCGAAATGTCATAAGACGAATTTTGAAGATCTGTCAAATATCGATTTATTTCGAATATCATTGATTTGAGAAGAAAATGTTAAAATACATTTTTCATTAGAAATTTAATCAGCTACAAAAAAGTATTTCAGTGTTTCCACCTAATGTCGATAGTTTTCGAGATAAATTGATGCGCAAGAAACGGAAATTTACTTGTGAATAATTGGAATGCATTCTACTGGAGAAATAAAAAAATCTTCAGATTGAAGTGAGAAACTTGTAATTGGATATTGTACAGGTGTCGTGAAGAGTTCTAATCCGTTGAAATAGTAATCAGTAAACAGAGTTGAATAATAATTATAATTATTTTGATGACTTCAGGTCCAACCAGGACAGAGCAAAACCGTAGCCTATAAACAAGTTTCGTATCAGTATAGCAAGAATCAAGATGGAAAACCTGTCGGTGAGTATCTGCGTTTACTCAATAATTTATAAATAATACCCTGAGCAAAGCTGTAAAAAAGCTATAAATCAAAATAATTTTTTACAATAATTTTATGGCTCTTGGAATATCCAAAAGAATGGATGAACCCTTCTGCTTTGTAATAATTCCATAATTTTTTTTGGTGGATTAAAAAAATAAATATTCAGGTAGTAAAAATGAGGAGCTCCTGCAAAATACGAAGAAGCTAAAAGAAAATGCTGGAAAGGAATTGAATTGGGAAAAATAATCTCGGATTTTTCAATCCGTGGATTGAGAGGGGGAAAAGTGACACTTTCAATCGGACTTTTCTAACTTTTATATCCCTCGGTGTCCTTGGTAGCTACTTTAGCTGGGTAAACACCCTGGAGGGGCCAATCCCCGTAGGTCGTGATGAAAGGTCGAGAATACACGGCCTTGACGTGAGAGCAAACTTTTCAGATGCGTTTTACCAGTACTCTGCATAACTGGTTGAATCACATAATGTTCTACTCAACCTCCGACAACACAAGAAAGGGAAATGATAATAAAATTCAGGGTCGAGTGGTTTATGCCTCGGAGATTCTATTTTCTTACAAAGAAATCTGGTTAAGATGTTAATCAGTTCTTACCGCAACGGTACAAAAAAGCTAAATGATCTGAAAAATCGCACTTGATATTATTTAATGTGTAATCAATTAGTAAGGACGTTTCATGGATTTTCGAGGGAAAAGTCAACGGACTTTTGAAAAATCGAAAATTCTCGACAATAATTTTCTTGAATTTTCCACTGCTCGAATTTCTTCATATATTTCGGTTTTAATTGAAAAACCGGAAGCCGTAAATTATTTAAAATATTGACTTCCATATCTGGAAAATTCAAATCTAACTTCTGGTGCTTTCAAAACTTGTAGTAATCTCCTCTCAAATTGATACGAGAATATTTTTTCTTCATCAAGTAAATCTCTTCTGTTAACACTCACCATTCGTTTTTTCTCTCCGTATAATGTTTCACCGTATTAGGTCAAAATCTGGAATGCTTTATGGTTCAGCCTGATTTCTCTTTGCTCACGTGTGGAAAAAATGTGCCGAGTAGATGAGATAGAAAGCGAGAGCTGAAATTGCCTGGGGTTTAAATCGCAGAAATAAGATTAGATGAACCCTGATCTATGATTTTATTATGTTGCAGATGCATTCGCCACAACTGAGAACGCATTATCAACGAACACTTCGCCATTATCGTGAGTATCAGTCTACAGAGATGATTCCATTCTCTCGAGTTTTTTTTTCATTTTCTGTAGATTACACAAAAATATCTTTGACGCGTCGGGCAATCGCCCAAGTCATTGCACAATCAACCGATTTATTCGTGATGAAAAAAAGTGGAAATCAGTGATTGATGCACTTATCGCTCTAGCGCACAGTTATTTTTTAAACTTTAGTTATTATTAAAATTTTCAAAATTAAATTCGACTGGAAGATATTCATGAAATTCACGGGCAAACAATCCTGAGGAAAAAATCGCAAGAGAATATTCACGAAGAGTAATCCGAATCTATTGACTCTTCGGATCTTAACGGGAATTCATTAGAAGTCTAATGGATTCATAAAAGTGTCGAGAGGGTTCTGACATAAATGGAATATATGGTCTTTTTAGAAGAAAACACTGCGACTGCTGATTAAATTTTTTCATACGTAGATTGCGGAATCATTCAAAGAATCGGTTTCACATAAAATCCTAATGAAAAGGAGTTTAGTTATGATGTTCTTACAGTGACGACATACATGAAAGAAGTTACGAAGAGATAATAAGAAGACGGAAGAGTCCAGAGAGGAGTACAAAGACGTCTACAGTAAACAGAGAACTAGTGAGTCCTCCCATTATTTTTTCTCCGAAAAATCATAAAAACATACATTAAAGATATTTCTGTATGCTCTAAAAGGCAGAGTACTCGTGGCAACGTTAGGAAATGCATATTTATTACCAATTAATTTTTGTTTGTTTTTGGGGAGAATAATTTGAATTTTTATATTCTTAAATTCAATTACTTACAATTGGAACAAGTAGATTTTCATCAAGGCCAATTTTTGTTACAGGCATCGATTTTTTATAAATGCCTAATTACTCTTTCAAAGTAAAATGAATAAACAAATAAATTAATGATTATGCATCCTGATAACAAAAGTATTCACAAAACTCAAGTAATTATTGAAGAAATATGATAATTCAACGGAGGTGAATAAAAAAAATGGGATGATTGACAGGTTTACGGTGACACGTACTCATCCCGGTCAAAACAACCATCGCCGTTGAGCAATCAATCGAAAGAAGTGAAAATAATTCGAGAGTCGTCAGGCTTCCCCTCAGAATCAAAAACCGTCTCCACGAATTACCACACGAGAGAGCGTAACGAAGAGTACGGAGTGGAGCGAGTGCCGGTGCCGGAGCACTTGGCCCCAGGTCCAAATACAAAAGTCACGACAACAATAAAAACCTACACCTACGAATTGCCAGGTGCCCCAGAGACGTACGTGCCCCCAGGTGGTACCGGGTTAGATCAAACTGTCTCCTACAAGATCGACAAAACCCTGGAGAGATCATCCAGTCCAATTAGATACACCAGAACCCCTGAAGTCTCCCAGAAGTCATCAGTCCTCCACAAAGAATCGAAATTCTACCACGAGGATCTCCACGGATCCCCGACGTACGGAAAACCTCTGACACCGTCACCGGTGAACTACGAGACAACAACCACCAAAAAAGAGAACTTCTACATCAGAGACGAGAGATATGAGAACGGATATTTGCCAGTTGATAGGGTTGACCATCCGGGCTACCCTGGCCAGCCTCCGTACACCGAGACAACCACCACAACTGTCATTGATAGAGTTGAGGAGCTTTATCCTGATAAACCGGGATCACCCCATGGATATTATCCATCATCACCGCAGAACACTGGCTCCAGTGTCTACAAGTACTCCAAGGAGAGCCACAATGTACATGACCGGGAGGTACTTCTGCCTAAACCATTCCCCACAGGCACTCAGCTCTATCCAGTTAATGGAAAGGCTCCGACCAATGGACAGGGCCCACCTAAGAGAGTCGATGACCTCATGGCTTCATTCTCAGACTCTGAGGTTGGTGGAGGCTATTTAATTTATCATCTTATCACTAAGGATCTCGTTTAGGCAGTATTTGAAAAAAAATTATTTGATGATACTACAAACCTAACTCAATAAAAAATGGTGAAAATACCATAGCTCACTTATTTTTTTGAAATTTATTTAATTTGTTTTGAATATTCAGTTTTATTTCTCCCTCGCATTGTTTTTTTATCCAGCGGGAGATGTTGATTGGCATTCAAAGGGAAGATAGCATGCAGAAGAAAAACAGGGTGAAGGACGAGACGCCGAAGAAGGAAGTGGACTTTGTCAAGCATTCGCCTCCAGTTGTACAGAGCAAGAACGTCGCTGGACCACCGGTTTACTATCCCCCGGGATCAACCGAGTTCCGGATGAAGGAGGAGAGTTCTATGGCGATGAAAGAGGGAGGGGTATGTATTATTTTTACGCGCATGAATTCGAAAAATAAATTCCTACAACTCCATAAGAAATATCCGAAAATTTGTGATTAAAATGAGTTACGCAGGATTTTTTTTTATTAAAAAATCGTTGTTAAATTTATTAGGGACAGTGGGAACGCGGTAAGGGAATGTACGAGTATGAGAAAGGATCCAAGAGCAAGCAAAAACAGACGAGTGGAAAAGCTGTTGTTCCCGTTTGTCTTCCACTCTGCTGTGCCATGCCCTGCACCATAATGTAACAGATTATTAAAACTAACTCTAGAAATTACCACAAAGTGTAAATCTCTGCTGCTCCAACGATTTATCGAACGATCTTCTAATTCTTCCTCTGTATGACTGACTCAATACTGATATTACAGCCTGTTTTCTAATCACAAACAATTTATCGAATAATGTAAAATAGTTTAATCAAACCTCGAGAATTTGTATGACAACTGTTCACTTCAATAAACATGTACCGATTAAATTATTCTTTAATTTGTCGTATGGAGTTATTCAATTTGATGTTCATATTTTGACATTTAACATCGGAGCTCCAGTGGTTCCGAGGCCGTGCACTGCGAAAACCGAGCCTGCTAAGGGTTGCCTTCGAAGTTGCCTCCTGGAGAGGCCCTCCCTTCCTGATGTCACATAGAGAACGTCAAGATTGGGACCACCAAAAGCTACACTTGTCACTGCCATCACTGGCAACTTCACGGCTCTGATTTCTTTTCCGGTCTTAGGGTCAACCTGGATTACCTGGAAAAATATTGATTGCAACGTGAGGATTGAAAAAATCTTGTTTTCCTTTTTAAAAAAAAAATTGCTTTTCACTTCGACACATTCCGGAATGGCAGTTTGGTTCAGATTATTGAGAATCAATTTTTACAGAAAAAAGTCAATTTTTTATCTATATATTTTCGAAAACAGATTGTCTTTTAAACAAAAAAAAAGTATTACTCAAAAAACTTTGCTTACTCGTCCACCGGAATGTATCGCCACCCATAGGTGTCCTTGTGCATCAATAGTCATGCCATCAGGGACTTCATCCTTATGAATTTTCTTGAGAGTAAAAACAACTCTCTTATTAGCTGAAAACAAATACATGAGTTTGACATAATCTGAAGGTAAACAGCATTTGTTGTAGCATACAGATATTCCCAGTAGAAACATTGTAGTTGTACGCGACGACCTGGAGAGTAGGTGAATCGATGTAGTAAAAGGTTGAATTATCATGACTCCAGCAGAGTCCATTGCTGATGGACACTGGTGAGATGATTCTCGTGGGAGTTCCATTAGGTGAGAATCTGTACAAAGATCCCAAGTTATCGAGTGCTTGATTTCCCTTTGAGCCCAAAGAACCGGCCCAGAAGCGTCCGGCTGGATCCACTTTTCCATCGTTGAATCGAGTGAAATTGCGGTCCTTGTCGATCCTGGATAGAACCCTGATTCTGGGATTTGGATCGTTGTACTTGGGGTTCCACTGAACTTCCACAAGATCTGTGCCACTTCCAGCCCAGAATGTGTTGTTTCTACCAGCGACGGGGACAAACACTCCCACTGGGCCGTTCTCTGGAAAGAAATTGGCCCAATGATCCATGAAGAAATTTTTCCCAATTTGCTTAGAAGTTCATTCTGAATAGTTTGAAAGCGTCGAAGAAGCTATAGTCTGCTCGTCACGCATGAAATTATTCAGAACACCCGGTACTCTCACGAACTTCTGTTGCATATTTATTGGAAATCTACACGAATTCTCTTCAAATTTCCTCGGACTTTGGTAAAAATGAGAAAATACCTCTGAACCCATGAGAAATAACGAAATTTTCGATAAAGGTTCTTTTGTAGAATTTAGTGAGAGCTACAAAAAAGGTTTTGCAACCATTTTTTTATCTTTCATAGATCCAGAGATATTCATCTACCGACAAATTAGAGTTTCTCGATTATGAAATTCCACGGATTATAACTCACTTATGTATGCCTCAGTAACTTCACTGGTCCTTGGGTTCAAACGCATAATTTTCTGACTCGTGATATCTACGAAATAGAGAACTTGAGTAGCTCTGTCCCAATGAGGACCTTCAGATAGCACATGGGGCTCGGTCACTGGAACTATTCTCAATTCTCTCCTTAATAATCAAAAATATTTCATGAACATTCCCTTATCAATTTTGTTTTATCCTAAGCCACAATATCGCGAAAATATTTATCAATTTTCCTGAGCTGATGGATCAACTCATGAACATTAGTATCTCGAGTTCATACCGAGTTGAGTATTTATCATTTACGAATTAATAATGAGAAAAATACTGCAGCGATGTCCCCACCAGGGATAAACATCATACAATCCATAATACATACTGCTTTTGATCTCGACTCGCCTCCACCACCGCCAGTCCCAGGACCAAAATCCATAAATTCGTCATGACCGAAAGACTTCTCACCTCAGAAATGACTGATGTCATACCTTTAGAATCCGGAAATTTATACTTCGCACATAGATAAGGTCTATTTTTATCTCCGTCGAAATAATTTAGCCTGAAATGATATATGTGTCGTCTATCGCCCCGTCACTTGAGTTTTAATGCAGGGTAATTAAGAGTAAATTAAAGCAGTTCGAATATTATCTGTTGACGATATGTTAATAACAATTTCCGAGAATGTCATTGGCAACACCACTAGCTCAATAGTTGCAACAACTAATCCGAAAATTTGAAAATAAAATATCTGTAGAGTAAAACATTTAATTTATTGATATTTTAACAGTTTTTTATCGAATTCAATGTGGAAGGCGGCAGCATCGCAAATAACATAACACACTCAATAAATCATTTATTCTTCCTCCAGTTTTACATTTTAGCATTGAGGGGCTTTACACCTGATGTCCCAAGACCGTGAATTGCGAAGACATATCCAGCTGCAGGCTGTTTCTCCAGATCAGCAGTGGAGAGCCC
The DNA here is from genome assembly GCF_000806365.1 of Fopius arisanus. Lineage (NCBI taxonomy): Eukaryota > Metazoa > Arthropoda > Insecta > Hymenoptera > Braconidae > Fopius > Fopius arisanus. The sequence goes on along the minus strand of NW_011887742.1, from coordinate 428,725 downwards.
GTGCTTTGCTGATGTCACGTACAGAACGTCGTATTCAGGTCCACCGAACGCTGCACTCGTGATTCTTGCCGCTGGCATCGTCACCGTCCTCAGCAGCTTCTGCGTCTCCGGGTCAATCTCCAGGATCTGAAACATTCGAGGGACATTTTCGCATTCAAGTCATTCAGATAATAAAACCACTCAAATAAAAAAATCTTGAATTTACAAATTACGAATTGGAGATAAAGTTTGTAAAAATTGGTGGAAATAACACAAAAAATGGAAAACTTGAATTTCAATAAGTATAATACTTTTATTAGGAATAAAAAAAATTGGATAATTACCCTTGCTCCGTCCCAAACAGCGACCCATAGATGTCCATCCTTATCAATGGTCATGCCGTCTGGTACACCGGGTACATCATTCTCCTTGAAATTGAAGATCACCCGCTTATTCGCTAAAAACGAGAGCCAAAATATTTGTCAGTTATTCCAGTGGCAATGAAAGCTAATTAAAGAATAATCAGCCATAACACAGATAATTCTCTGCGTATGGTACTTTCCATTTAATCGTACTTTTTTTTTATCTACTCACAGATATCTCCAGAGTCCACGTCGTAATTATACGCAACAACTTCGTGGGTCGGTGAATCGATGTAATAGAAGATCTCGTTATCGTGGCTCCAGCAAAGACCGTTGCTGATGGTTACGCCATCGAGAACTTTGACGGGTGTTCCATCCTCTTGAAATCTGTAAAGAGCCCCCTGATTGTCAGCGACCTGATCATCCTTTTCGGACATGGTTCCAGCCCAGAAGCGTCCAGCTGGATCGACCTTGCCGTCGTTGAATCTGTTATTGGCACGATCGGCGTCCACCGTGGACAACACCTTCACTTCTGGATCTGGATTGCTCGTCGAAGGGTCCCATTGGACTTCCACTAGGTCTTTACCAGCTCCAGCTATGAATGTGTTCTTCTGATCGGCTATGGGGACAGCTACTCCCACTGGTCCATTCTCTGGAGGAATCAGGGATTCAATCAGTTATCAAATATCTAATATCTGATATATTGCATTTTTCAAGAATCAATTGATCTAATGAACTTCAAGAGAAATAACTTGAACTCTTTATGTGATATCATTAAAAAATCGTACAAATTCAGGAAAGTGGTGAGAATGAATTAAAATTCTCAAGATCATGAGACAGATGCAGCGGCTTCTGAAAATTCTTAAAACACTAGACACTGACTGCATTCTTGAAAATAATCGTTTTGAAAGTTGAAGACCTATAAAATGATTTTTATTCATACTTATATATGTTTCAGTGACATTCTTCGTGGAAGGATCGAAAGCGAAGAACTTCTTGGCGTGAATATCCACGAAATACAGAAGACTGTTGTCCTCGTCCCAGTGAGGCCCTTCACCGAGATCATAAGGCCCTGCCACTTGTTCGATACTGATATTGGAGGCCCTGAACAAAGGAAAAATTCGATTAATTACTACTCACGCTAGCAATTAGAGTAACAATTTCAGATAAATGAACAAGAATATGCCGATCTATTGGTGGGTTTTTAAAAGATATTTACATCTTCGGAACTATTTAATGAAGTTTCTATGGCAGTCGTCTTAGAGACTGGATCTGTCGACTGGTGAAGGAAACTTGTGACTTCAATTGGTCGTGTCCGATATTTATAAGCGTTGTAGCAGACCAATTGCTACACTCACAGTCGCATGTACAAGGTGTTATGTCACAGAGATTAAATCCCTCATAATCTCCCCTTTTAAGAAGATCCTCCTATCACCCATTATCTCCTCCCCCAAGAGCAACTCAAATTTTGGATGGTGAGGAGGAAAATTAACATTCAAAGATAGAAGGAATTTACATAATCACGTGCAGATGTCATTGGAGAAAATATATCACAACGAAATTATTTTTTTCGATGATTAAAGCTAATCCCGCCGAGAATTTCTACTACATCTGTGTCCGCTAATTCAATCCCTGTTACTGACGCAAATTATCAGGTCGTATAGCGAGATGATATATGGAATTATTGATAAAAACTAGGATAAGTGCATTTTTCGGTTTAATCGATTAATGATTCACGACATGTAAGCAATTCGAAAAAATAAAAGCTTGAAAACATTCACTTATCGTAGTGTACGAATCCATGAGGCATGCGGTACGCTCGGTACATTTTTTTGAAGAAAAAATATGAAGACTAGAAATTATTTTAATATTTGTAGCTTAGAAATAAATTAATCCAGATCAAGATTCCCGAATTGTAATGGAAAAGAAATTCAATTATATTTAAACGATGATTAATAAAAAAGTATATAAGTATTTGCATTAAAAAGCTGTGGACTATCTTGTAATAAGTCAATTTATTTGGCAATATTTTGTGATACATTATCGTGAAAGAAGTTTTGTTCAGTTTTCGGTACAATAACAAATAAGAAAATGAAGAAAATATGTGACATACATCTGAGGATATTTTGTTAATGGCGAAGAAAGGCTTTAACGGACTATTAATTATTTTTCAACCTGGAATTTTACTATCATAGTATCTGTTACATAATAAAGATATAATCTGATGCTGCATATTCTGATTTCTGTTGGTCGAAAGAGGTGAAAGTGGCATCGGGGAAATTAAATATCGTATAGTACCGATTCATTGACAATTGAATGAAATTTGCGAAAAAAAATTGTGTGTCCATATGACTCAACTTCCCCTACTATTCTGACTTTTACTTACTGTCCGTGAATACCGAGGATTGTCACAGAGATCACGAACACTAAGGTATTCATTATTAATTTATTATTTACGAAAATCCACACCTTCCACCCGACGTAGGAAAACTGAGCAGTCCCCGAAGGAAATCGTTTACTTTTATATCTTAACAATGGGGAAAACCTTGTAAAAATGAGTTTTACAGGTCCACAAAACACCGCAATTCGCTACTTCTACATTCACTAACCAGTCGAGCAAAACGAGTTTCAATGATTTTCCCGAATTCCGGGGATTTAAATGCTTCGTCCTGCCGCACTCATCATCTTCACTGTAAACATAAACAAAAATTAATTCATTACCGAAAATATTGCTTCAACTGGTGAAAAAAAATGTTTGCACCGACTGCAAGCTGCCGACACTCAAAAATTATTTTTATACTGTGAAAATTTTCGCTAAAAAATACAATCGGATAAATAATTAGCTTTTTATATGCACATGTCTATTGTTTGTTTAAAAAATCGCAGTGTGCTTATTTCTTCATTTTTTGTATGCAGAAAATTTTTCTCGTGAGATCTTTTCGAAATTCACTGCGTCTTACAGGACTTCCCCGCATCCACTAAACAATCGGGGGAATTTTTCCGTCACTCGGGAAATTTTGTAGTTTTATTTTAAAAAGAGAAGTCGCATGAATTTTCTAGAAATCGGTAATTTTACCTCTATTTATTATAAAATCTACCAATTTCCAAGAATGTTGTAAAAAATTTGAGAAATTTTTTGAAAAAAAATATCAGGCCTGTTGGATAATTCCGAATAAATTTCAATTGGCCAACCAAAAATGTTCTCCAACAATCTCGTCAGTGGGTCCTGCTGATTCCTTCAGATTGCCATTTTCTCATTTTCAGCCATCAGAGTGTGAAAAACCTCGACCATAGATGCATGATTAATTTTCAAGGCCAATGGCAGGAACCGCAATAACAACAACTTTCAAATAACTCGTGCTATTTCGCGGCAGGGATGTACGCATGCGCAAATGACGCCATCTGACGTGCCAAGTGATAATTGTCGTGGTATGTTGCGGCGATGTGCCGGCGAGTTCGTCGGCCAACATCATCAAGTCACGTGACCACATGGTATTGATACGTGTCGTCGAGGTGAGCCACGATTCGTTAGTTTCGTGTGTTTCATACCAGGCGTTTATTCCACTCCAGTCATTCACTATTCCGGTGTCTTCAGTACAGTGCCACGAGTTATTAAGGAATAATCAAATTTTTTGACAGAATTTACCCAGCGAATCGATCGCTGCATCGTTGAAACACGGAATATAACGACGAGGAGGAAATAACGGAGTCACCATGGGGAGTAAGTAATTCACAATAATTTAATCATCAGAAATAATCTGTCATGAAGCCCTCAGATTTTCCGAGAATTGTGGGCACCATTGAGAGCATATTGAGAATCTAATCCATTCGATTATTTCAGTCAAATTTTTGGAGGTGATAAAGCCATTCTGCAGCATTCTCCCGGAAATAGCGAAGCCACAGCGAAAGGTAAGGAAATTTATTTTTGGAGTATCTCTGCTACTTTTCCGATACCGTTATGTTTTGATTTCTCCCACACCTCGGGAAATTGGGTTTGATTATGATTGAGATTTTTTTTTCAGATTCAATTCAGAGAAAAGGTGCTATGGACTGCAATAACTCTCTTCATCTTCCTCGTCTGCTGCCAGGTCAGTGGCTACGTCACGATTTTATCTCAAGACTTTGTCTGAGTTCCAGATGTTTGACAACAGTATTGGTTTTTCAGATTCCACTGTTTGGGATCATGTCCTCGGACAGTGCCGATCCTTTCTACTGGATTCGTGTTATTCTGGCTTCCAACAGGGGCACACTTATGGAACTTGGTATTTCTCCCATTGTTACCTCCGGGCTCATCATGCAATTGCTAGCTGGAGCCAAGATTATTGAGGTTGGAGATACACCGAAGGATCGGGCATTATTCAATGGAGCACAGAAATGTAAGAATTATTCTAAATAATTACTCCATATTTTCGGTTTTTTAATGTGCCATTCATGATTTCTCTTGAAATTCTCTTATCAGTGTTGAGGTGATTGAGAATATGCGCTGAGAGAAGAGTTTTTCTTCAGTATATTACGATAACGGGAGAATTATAATTCCGTTCTTTTTTTCCTTTACTTCTCCCGTTCCACAAAATTTCATTCCACAAAAAACATTTCAGTATTCGGTATGGTAATCACTGTGGGTCAAGCTATCGTCTACGTGATGACAGGAATGTACGGAGACCCAGCTGAAATTGGAGCTGGTGTCTGTCTGCTGATCATCATTCAGCTTTTCGTCGCTGGTCTGATCGTTCTACTACTCGACGAACTCCTCCAGAAGGGCTATGGTCTGGGCAGTGGTATTTCTCTGTTCATCGCCACAAATATCTGCGAGACAATCGTGTGGAAGGCCTTCTCACCAGCCACTGTCAACACCGGTCGTGGAACTGAGTTCGAAGGTGCTGTGATAGCCCTGTTCCATCTGTTGGCAACCAGACAGGACAAAGTCAGGGCTCTCAGAGAGGCTTTCTATCGTCAGAATCTTCCCAACTTGATGAATCTACTTGCCACCATTCTCGTCTTTGCTATAGTTATATACTTCCAGGGATTCAGAGTAGATCTGCCCATTAAATCCACGAGATACCGTGGCCAGTACAGCAGCTATCCAATCAAGCTCTTCTACACCAGTAACATCCCCATCATTCTGCAGTCAGCTCTCGTCTCTAATCTCTACGTTATCTCACAAATGTTGGCTGTGAAATTCCATGGAAATCTGATAGTAAATCTTCTGGGAGTGTGGTCTGATGTTGGAGGTGGTGGCCCAGCGAGATCCTACCCAGTGGGAGGTCTCTGCTATTATCTGTCCCCACCAGAATCAGTTGGTCACATCGTCCAGGATCCAGTCCACGCTGTCCTCTACATTATCTTCATGCTGGGGTCATGTGCATTCTTCTCGAAAACGTGGATCGAGGTTTCGGGAAGTTCTGCCAAAGATGTTGCCAAACAGCTCAAGGAACAGCAGATGGTGATGAGGGGACATCGTGACAACTCGATGATCCACGAACTGAATCGTTACATCCCTACGGCAGCTGCATTCGGTGGTCTCTGCATCGGTGCGTTATCAGTGCTCGCTGATTTCCTAGGTGCAATTGGATCGGGCACTGGTATTCTCCTCGCAGTAACAATCATCTACCAGTACTTCGAAATATTCGTGAAGGAACAGAGTGAAATGGGTGGAATGAGCACGCTACTATTCTAAAAGTCACCATCCAATAGACTTGAAGAGTGAATTATCTTTTTTTACAACAAAAGGACTGCATCAATGATAATTTATTAAGTGAAAATATATCGTCGTGTGAATGGGTATAACGCTCAGCACTGCGTGCAATCCTCGATGACTATTTTTCCTTCGAGAAGAGTGAAAATGTCACCGTTCAATTATTCACTTAAGGCAGATGTAATTTTGATTCTCGATTTCCTCCACTCGGTGAACATTTTTCATTTCTTAATTTAATTTCACGGTTAACATTGTTGGAGCCCTGAGAATGCCAATTTATTGGCAGATGAGTGTCTTCCACGATCACTCAGACAGGAAATTTATTATAAATGTCATTGTACATAGGATTTAACAGAAATGCCAGGAATGAATGGCGAATTTTTTTCTACTTGAAGCTGGATATTGGGATGAATAAACGAGTGCACAGGGAGAAATGGATATGCAAAGAGTCTATGAATCGGTTAGAATCATGAAGATCATACTCAATAGTTAGAATAAAAATATTGCAGTGCTCTGTGCATTTGAGAGAATTTTCACAGGACGAGGTGAGGAGTCAGTTGAATTAGGATGACAATTGTTCTCATCTAGGTAATATCCCTCCTGTATCATCGTTCACTGTTCTCATTGATAATACAAATTAAATTAATTTTAATATGTATTCTCTCTTTGTATTCATTTATCCACGAACAACCGTTGATTTTATAAAAACTGAATGAAAATCGCTGTGTCTTTCTTTCCACTGAACAAAGCCCAGAGAAATCTTGAAAAATTTTTATTCTTACAGATCAAATGTACAATTACAGTCGTTGACAGTTTTTCTCCAAGAATTCTTTCGTGCCTTCTCTGAAATATACTTCAAATAAATAAATCAATGAAAATCATCCTAAAATTTTTAACCCCAGTAACAATTTTAAAATTCTATTAGAACCTTTTTTTCTCAGTTTATTTCAATTTCTTAAAGTAATTTTTATTTCTGTCATTTTTCATTCGGATAATAGCAATAAAAACCTATAGAAAAAAATGCTTCCAGTGAATTCTTTAAGTTGCTAAAATTATTTGAAGAATGTTTCCATCGACTTTCGTGTAAAATAACGAATGTCCGAATCGAAAAAGACTAGCGGACTTTTAGGACTATCCTTTACCCTACTCCTCAATTAACTCTACAAAAAAGATTCCATTACAAATTTCCATGTTTGCTCTAAATTCCGAAATATTCAATTAAACCACCGACAATTGAAATTAACTTGAACCGTCCAACGGTTTCATTACCGGTTTGAAATGTCAGAATGATTTTTTCGAATTTATTTGCATTATATTTGACAGGTTGCATGAAATTTTTCTTGCAAAAAAAACCTCCTTAACCGTCATATATTTACAAAAAATACATTAGAGGCTTAATCATCACTTATGCTCGTTGTAAAATAAAGTATGATAGAGGGAGCCAGTCTTTGCGATATTAGGTAAAAGAATGAGCCGAAGGGTCTCGGTGAATCTGGCACCAGGAGCTGACATCTCAGTGTCCCTCCAGGCGATGCTAGCCCCTTCAGTGAGTGTGAATAAAGCAGGAGAAGGCACGTTCTCATGCATGTACGCCCAGACGCACTCTTTCATGACAGTATTAATCTGACTGGGTGTGAGAATGGCTAGGACATCCCTGAGGCAGTTGAGAGGTGGTGGAAGCAGCTGCCCAAGTGCCATCACATCAACTAGCCTCGTCCCCTCATTAATACTCCAATTAGCCATGACAGTAGCCGCAATTCCTCTGAGTAAAACCGACGAATAGGCGAGAGCTGGTCGATGCCTCGCAGTGAGCTCCAGCAGAGTCCAGAGGACGGGAACATCTTTGAAGGTCCTTCGAATCTGGAGATCCCTCTCCACTGTGACCTTGATGAACTCCTCGTCAGGCCAGGGCAAACCATTGTACATAACATCAGGAGACACCAGCTCCACCAGCAAGAGACTGACAGATGTCATAGCATCTAAATTTGGATGGGGACTGACTTCCTCGTTGGTGCAGCAAGACTTGATGGCGTCCACCAGCAAAACACTGTTCATCGATATTGTGTCTTTGTCGAAAGAATTTTCAGGGACAGATCTCCTGGGCCCCTCGCCAATTACTCCAGCATGAAACACAGAGGAGTGTCTTTGCGCCAGCATCACTGAGGTGCCATGCTTGTGATTATGCTCCAGAAGAAGATAATCCTTGGAGTCATTCGGCGGTGAGACTTTAGCGCCGAAGTATTTTGCAGGATCTCCGTATATTCCATTTTCCACCAACTCCCTGATCGCCAGGACTCTGGCACAGGGCGACGTCATCGCCATCAGTGTTAACAATCTGTTGACTATTTTAATGCCACGATACTTCCTGATAACGTCCTCCTCTCGAATACAAATGAAAAAATACCTGACGATTGCTCTCGTCAGTCTGAGAAGTAAATCAACACTGTGGGTGTACTGATGCTTATCCTGGATTGACAGGTGGTCCAGGGTTTCCACGATATCGTGGGTCAACAGGAGATCCTCAGTCTTCATAAGCAATGACGATATCTGAGAGAGATTCGAATGAATCCCACGAGAAATTAATTTGGACTTCAGTATCTGTACTTTTCTCGAGTTTTCCCACTTCAACAACGTCGCAATGTTCTTGAAGAGTTGTCTTGCCTCGTGCTCCCTGGAGCTGGGGGAGTACTGGATGTCCCTGAGGGCCTGCTCGAGGGTTTGAGTGAAGTAACCGTGGCCGGAGAGGGGATTCTCAGGCTCTGGCTTAATGGCAGGAAACACTGTGAGGTTCTCAGCCATCAGACGAACCAATGCTGCTAGGTGAAAAGTGTTCGTTGCATTTCTGAGTACTCCGGATCCTGACGAGATCACAACATTGGGGCTCTGCGCTCCCAGGAGTGAGATCAGTCTCACAGCTGTTTGCACCCTCAGTGGGTGGGGGTCCAGGAGGAGGGGCTCAATCAAGCACAAATCCTGTTTTATTGACGACAGTAGGGCTATCCCTGTGTTGTGGGCTCCTTTCAGCTTCATCTGCAGGTCTACCTCCTGAATAATCATCTCGAGAATCTCCCGGCAGACATTCTTGACTGCCAGGGCTGCATTAACACCGTGATAACCCACGTTACTTGTGCTCAGGCTCGTGTCCAGGAGGATTGAAATGATCTGCCAAGCCCCCTGCTCACACGCTAGGATGGAGTGCACTGTGACTTCCAGGAGTATTTTTGGTTGGTTCTCGAAATAGTTGCACCAGTCTGGGGCGAATACTGCCAGACGTGGAATTACGTCTGGACGGACAGGGAACAATGTCTGCAGAACTACTGTTGTTATGATCTTCAGCAGGAGTTGGGACATTGATGCGAGCTTCAAAAGGAATGGCACTGTTGCCACTTTTTGTTTTCTTATTTGGTCGTCATCTGACAGGTTCTCGTCCAGGCTCCATTTGAAGAGGCTCAGCAGAGACTCACGGATATCGTAGAAGTTACTACCTGCCAGGTGCCCCAGGATGCCCACCACGGAGCTTAGAGTACGAGGAGAGCTCTGCTGGGAACCTGTCTCTGAGAAGTCCTTCAAGCCCCACAGGAGCACCTTGTTGATGACGAGATTCGGGAAGCACGTGCCCACGTGAGCAACCACCCAATTGAAAAAAGGATAGTAACTGGTGATTGACTCAGTGAGGACGTTCATGCAGGAGTCAGCTTCTGGCTCTGAGAGGCATCTGATACATCTTGCTGAGAGATCGATTAGAATTCTTGTTGTTCGAAATGACAGCCAGTGTTTCAAGTCGTCATTTATCGTCAGACTTGGGGGATTGCTGCGTTTTGAGTACGTCCAAGAGAGTTTTCCTGGGTAGTGACATAAATCAGAGTTCCGTCATTTACTTGCAAAATTTATATTTATGTTAATATCGAATCGGCTCATCTCATCGGCGTGATGGTCATTTTTTTATATGATCATTGACCGAATAAACAATTTGTTATTTTTCGTTAGTTTATAACAATTTTTTTAACGATTCAATCAATAATATTATGACCAAAATACAGAATTGGTTATGGATTTAATTACAGAGTTGCAACTGATTTTCCATGCAGAGGAGACGTCTGAAATTCTTTTTTCACAGAGAGTGTTTGAATTATTCATAGGGTTCCTTGTAAGAAATATTACATAAATCCAAGTAAAACTAGTAATTCAACGAGCTGATGAACTAAAAAAAAATGTGAATAAACAATTTACCCAGGAGATCGAGGGACCACGTAGCAACAAGTGGAGCCCATGCAGCAGGACTTTCTTCGACAATTTCACTTAAAACTCCATGAATTTCTGGTACTGTCACGTTCATCGTGGGTTCATCTCCAAGAGGCTGAGGTGGATATATCTGGAGTAAAAAAAATATGTCAATTTTCGTAGGATTGCAGGAATCATCAAAAAGGAAATACTGGGGCTCCAGTGGTCATGTTGGGAAAAATAACGAGAATAACCTCCATGTGACGGTTTTGTCTGTTGACAGCGAAGAAGAAGACTTTCCTGAGGTACTCTAGTACAGCCTCCCTTGCCCCAGGTAAGTTCCTGAGGAGTGTCAAGGCCCCTTTGGTCACTTTGTACACATTCGTGTGTTGACATTTCTTCACTGATTCTGGTATGAACTTCCTAACCTCCACGAGGATCTGCTCCGGTGTCAGAAGCTCCTCCGGTTGTGGCATTTTCATGGAATTAATCTGCTGATAGTATCAGTTAACCGTGCAGAAAGTAAATTCGGTCATTTCAAGGGGAAAAATAAGGCAAGTAGAAAGTAACCCGGTAACTGCTCAAGTGCTCACGTTTACATTCTAGCCACCCCGCACTCTGTATTGTTGTGATCAATTATAATTTGTCAAATTTGATATTAACAGTTCAGACGTCAGTGCTGACAACTTCCACTTTTGAAATGAATTTTCCCCGCAATAAATCGGTGAAAAGAGATAATTAATATTCAGTCAGTGATTTATCGCGAAAACTCTCGATTTTGATGTGGAAACATTAAAAACTTTTTTATATATTATTTTATAATCTCTTGATATTTTTTCCTAAAATTAATAACTTTTAATATCAATCGATATTAAAAAAAAATAAAATATGGAGAATGCAATGCACGTTCATAATTAATCTCATGTTATTTAATTAATGAAAAAAAAATTAGATAATTAATTCCATTGGGGCCGAAAAAATGTCATGTGGGAAGGAAAAAATCTGTCTTGTAATAATATATATAAACAAAAGCACTTGGATTGTTATTAAATAAACAATTCAATAACGACAGGGATAATTCCAAAATAAACAACGCGTTTGTTTGATTTTCATTGCGTATCTTACTCCCTATTTTCTATTGTCAATAAAATCAGTCAATACAACAATACATAGAGATTGATTCGTTGATAAAGTCGATATTTCTCCACCTCTCATATAAATATTCATATTAGATACAAAAGTGTTGAACTGAAGTGATCATTAAGTACAGTTAATTCAAAGGTAAGTTACATTAGTGATCTGAATAATTCCTCGTAATTGGCATGAGGATGATATATTTCAACGTCTCTTCTTTTTCTCCTGTTTTCGGCCACGATGAGGCTTCCTCGGCGTCACCTGTGGACTGCTTTCGGAGCAGTCGACATCACTCGTTGGATCATCCTGTAAAAACGTACGATGAAGCAAATATTAAAAAATTCTATCATGAATTATTTTTTCCCAAACATTTCCTTTTTATACATTCATTGAAATTTATAGAATCTTCGTGTCGTAAAGTGTATGGAAAAAATACTAAATGGGATTAATTCTTTAATGCATTATTTTGAATAAAATACTTCTGAAATAAAAAAAAAAACCTCTTTGTTGATTATTCACGAAAAATCGATAGGTATCATTTGAATTACGAAAATAAATGTTAATCCCAAAATGAACCGTTTTTTGAGTGGATATTTAGTGAATTCGTATATTTATAAATTATTCTCTGATTTGACCTCATAACTGCCGATTTTATTTGAGAATCATAAAAAAGTGAAAACAAGTCGTCTATCCTCTAGCTAGGGTTGGAGCCCAACAATAAAAAAAAAACAAAAGAAATTACCTTGAGTGAGGAGAAACCATCGCCTGGCCAATTATGATAGATTGCGACAGTTAAAATGCAGATAACTTGGAAGACAGCCCCGACATAAAGGCCATACCTTATGATCTGTTCGACAAGAGTCTCCTCGTCGGGTAGTAAGAGCCTCTTAATATGTTCGTTTTCCATCCCCAACTATTGACGTTTTCTGTCATCTATCACCCGAAAGATCCACTGCACAATCATGTCCCCGATCACAGACCACCAGGACGATTCATTTCGATGGATTTCCAAAATATTTACACCTTTATCCGTGACAGAGGCATCGACTGGTGACTTTTGTGCGTTTTTCAGGGACCGGGAAAATCAATAACCAAAGCAACAATAGTGAAAGGGCTTTTCCTACGGTGTGAAGCCAGTTCTCCATCACTACCAACATTAGAAATTGACAGCAAAGGTATTCGATAGCTGATGGATCGAGAGCAATCGAGAGTGGGTGTTTTGTACGCGGTGTTATCAAATGATTTTGTCACTTCACCCTCGTCGAGGATTAACGATGAATCGCGCGTGATTGCTCCAGTGATTCATCTTCCATCTGTAAAGGTGCACCGATGATTCTTTAGCTGTTATAATGGTAAGTTGTCGATTGTTAATTTGTTTTTCGTGTGCTGATTGATCCGGGAATTTAATTAATTGTTGGCGGATATTTGCGTTCGATTTGAAATGGATAGCATTGACATAACCTCGGGGATAATTTTTCAGGATGAACCAACGTCTTCTGATGCCGGGGACCGGCACTGGGATCGCCCTTGGAGCACCGATGAAATGAGAAAGCACAAGGAACGGTGGAGTCTTGCCTGCGATGTGGGACTCTACAGGCATCTCCAGAAGTTTTCGGAGGTAATTTTCGTCATGGTCTCATCCGGAGTTGATCGTTTCTTGTGGATTTTTCTAAATCGCCTCAACGAGGGAATTGTTCCCTAGCCGAACTTTCGAACGATATCTTTAAATCTAGAAGTTGCGAAATTTTGGCAGCACCTTTTTTGTAGAATGAAACGAAATATGTAAAAAGATCATAACAAAAATTTCGTTATCCCTCCTGTAGGCCTAAAAAATGTCACTCCAATAGTTGATGAATTTTAGAACTCGTGATAATCTTTTTTTAAATGCCAATTGAACTAGTACTAATTGACCTGTAATATCCTCCAGGACATAACAACAAAAGTGTCAGCCACGGAATCCTCCCTGGACTCCCTGGTGGAAGATCTAAAGGAGAGTTCAATAATGATCGACAACGTAACGAACGTGTCCCTGGCGCTGGCGAACACCCAATTCATCGAGAGCCGAGTATACGAGGAGGAAATACCTGATAAATCCCTCTCGAGTCCTCCAACAACGAAATGCTCCCCAGAAATTGACATGATATCAGTAGTAAGCGAGAGCATCAGACAAAGTATAGCAGTGATGGATGCAAAATACGAACGGGTGGAAGTGCTAGCCTCAAGTGAAAGCGAAGACGAAACAGAAGTTACACCGAGTGTAATCCTAAAGCCCCAGGATCCCTATCAAAACCGTCCACTGCCCTACGTCATAGGTTCAGAGAAATGGAGATCATCCAGTAAAATCGGACTAGAGTCCAGCAGCAGCGAATCCGAGATGGCAGAGGAGGAAAAAGACTCAGAGTCCTCCGAGGAGACTCCACCCCCCAGGGCCTTCCCTTCAGCCAACCTGGGATCAAGATCCTCGAGGAGCACCAGTACCTCTTCCAGTGAATTTGATAAGAGCCATACAAATGGCGTTAGCTCCAGAACCGATAAGATTTACACGCGAAGTCAAGATACTCTGAATTCAACGTCTGAGATAGAGACCCCAACGACTGGGCCTCCGAGGGACAGCAAGAGGGGCCCAAGCTTCGCCGAAGAGTTGGCAAAACGTCTAGGGAATGTCCTGCCAGTCCAGAAGCCTCTTGAGGACACGAGAGATCCCGAGGCTTCGATAAATCGCTCGAAAGATGATTTATTCGGCTCTGACAACGAAACCGACAGTGTCTTCGCCCCCAAGGGTGGCAGTCTCTTGAGTGATCGTGGTGGACTATTCGATGAGGCCTCCCAGGGCCTCTGGAAGGACAAACCTGCCCCCAGGCCCACGATGATACCTCCAAGTCTGGATATACCTCCACCAATTAACTCTGTCGACACTAAACCCAAATCTGCCATCGACGATCTCTTCGGGGATAATGAGTCCGACGACTCTGACGACATCTTCGCTCCCAATTCCAAATTCATGAGTAAATCCGATGGGACCGAGGGACCGCAGGGTCGAGTGGACAGGGTTAAAGGACAGGAGGACAACGTCATGACGAGCACTCCAGAGACCAATACCATTCCCAATCTCTTTGAAGATGACGAGGACGACAGCAGCCTCTTCAGTCCAATCGAGAATGTCAGGAATAGATCACCAGAGGCCATAAGAAATACATCGAGAAAACCACCTGGCATACTTATCAATCAGTCTGACCTACTTTCTTCTGCACTTGGTAGCAAACTTTTCAATCGCGCTAGGAATGATTTTTCCGACTCATCGGAGAATGAGAGTGCCGAGCCTCAAAAGGATAATCAAGAATCGGTCAATGTGAATGAGAACCGATCGACTGCATCGGTGGGGAATACGAGTGAAAGTGTAGTTGCTGGGAATTTACAGGTGGAGCGCAATGAAATCACCACTGACAGCAGTGGAATATCCGTTCATCCGACCAGTGGCAACAGCACATTGGGCATGAGTTTAGGATTGGGGTGAGTGTATTTACGTTTTCTTTTTCTCCTTTTTGAGGATTTGTTTCTGAATAATATAGAACAGTACAAAATTTCGAGATGTCGGAATTCCTGAGGAATGTGAGTGTAATGTGTTAGGGAAAAGTATTTCTTCTAACCGAGAAGTAAAAACACTAAAAACTTCACCTTTTACTTCTCATCAGAATTTACTCTTTTCTCGTCTTGTTTTCCTGATACTTGAGAACAACATTTTTGACTCCTCAATACTCTTCTGTGAAAATTTTTAATTTACTGATAGTGAGTCCCAATAGTTTTATGAGTTCTGACCAGCAAATGAAATATTCGCGGGATTCCAAATTTTCCATTCATATTTTACACAAGTAATTGCTTGATCAGCAGTAATTATTGTTTCGAATGCACTCAGACATTTTTTTCTAAACTCTTTCTCTCTATGTATAACGTTTCAATTATTCTCTTTTAACTGTGTAATTTAATATTCCAACAACGTGTGGATGACTCACTTTTATATAGTGACTGCTCTATCTTTGTTGTACATTACTCGAAGGCAGCCTAGAATGCGAATTCTTGGACACGATTCATAAGTGTATCGTACGGCTTCTGATCAATGAAGAGAGAAATTGATCTTGTGACGTTCTGAGACTTTGTGTTATTAGTGCTCAATTAAAGAATTTGAAAGTGTGTAGGCGTCATTCTGTTTCCATCCAGAAATAAGTCAGTAACCAAGAGGTAAAGACTAACAAGCTGAATATTCTGTGTAATTAGATAGCGAAATTTTTATAAAAAACATTTTTTTAGTTCTCATTTTGCTTTACAAAATAGATCTTACCAAAAAATCCCCTATCTTTCTTAGATTCAGAAATATTCCCGGGAAACTTGACTACGGAATAACTCCACTTGGTATCCTTTACCTCTTCGCTACTGGATTGATCCTGAAATTCCGGGCACGGAACGAAAAATTTTGGTGTTTTTTTTAATATTCACTCCATATCAGTTTGTGTTTAAATAATGCATCGTTTTCCTCTTAGGATTTGTTATCCACAATTTTTTACTGAATGTTCATAACAAGATTGTAAATATTGTCTCGAAATAATCTCGATTTATCTGAACCGTTGATGATTTTTCTTTTGAAGAAGCTCAACGAAAGTAACATTTATGCAATTTAATTGGAATTGATTAAGAAACAAACTCCCACATCGTTAAGTTCCAATCAGTTTCAGTCGATCGGCGTAAGATGAATACGCAATTGTCGTTTAACGATGCGTTCGACCGGAGTTTCAAGGATTTTCAGGCGATGATATTGAGAGAAAAATCTCAATTCAAATTTAATTTCATATAATTTATTGTAGATGTTCTCCGAGATATTTTTCAATTGATAAATGGTAATTACTTGTGAGAATACAATTGAAAGATCGTGCGATCAGATCAAGAGAGCAAAAGCTTTCCACCAATTTAAAATCCTTTTTCATTCTTATCATCTCAAAAATTATGATAACTAATTCTTTTCGTTATCCAAAATACTCGTACTGATATCTCATTCGATCGTTTCTAATGAGTTTCGTATTGCAAATAATTACATAATCGTTAAAGATAGAATTGTTCCTCTGAAAAAAGATCGGAGATGAAATCATTGGGTGTGGGATTCATTGACAGGTTGATAACAACATTTATTTATTTATTTCTCTGAAATATTGTATCGGATATGTGCGGACGATATTGAATCAGTCAGCGCAAATGGGACCATTGCAACAGTCGGGATAAACTTTCGTTTTGTCTCCTTCATTGTAGCCAATTTGTTTCCCCTCCGCACATTGATATTGTCCGCATCTGAAATTATTCATCCATTTAGCACCACTTTACGATATTACACAGCAATCCATGGATTTTTTAAAAGACTTTACAAAATATTCACTAAAAAAACAATAAGAAAATAGAAATGAAAAGGAATTTCTCACGATAAAAATTCTGCGTGGAAAGTTTGGAATCGCAGGGAGTAAAGAAAGTAGAATTTCAGTTATTTTATTATTGAAAAATATTAATGGAATATCGATTAATCTAGAGAATCGATTCTAGGAGGACATAACAGTCTGTTTTCGTCTGAAATCAAATTGACGACAAATAAATTTTCGAGATGCATTATCAATCAATAGAATATTTCATCTTATTTGAGTATTGCGCTGCAATTAGAAAAATTGAGGATTGTAATGAGATCTCACCCAACACCGACTACACTCCCATCCTCCTTGCATGTTTCTATGCCACATGTGATATATCTTTGCTCTCCAGTCTCCATAATCGTGTCTCCTTGGTGGCAGATTGCTGTTGAAAACGTATCATAAAAATTAGGGTCCCACTCTCCTATCAATAAACTCACCATTCGTTTGAGCAATGAAGGCAATCACAAGTGCCAGTGCACAAAACACTCCGTACTTCATATTGACGAGTTTACTCAACACTTCTGAAACAACTAATGGAGAATTATCGTGAAGATTCTATTTATAATAATGCCCCCTCTATGGCCACTTTGAAGCCACACTAGTGTACATTCCATAAAACACACGAAGTGAACATCCTTGGCTGATGAGACCTTGTGTTTTTGACATTGAAATTCACAAACATGCGGAGATGGTAAGATTTATCATCTCTTCATTCGCATTTCAGATGTGTGATGTAAGATGTTTAAATACACTTATCTTTAATAACATCAAAAATTCTGAGAGTCAACCTCCAGGAGCTCCAGAGATCATGAATCATCTCACTAAGAACTTCAAAATGTTTTCCATTTTCAGGGAATCATTATAATTTAATTTCATTATAATTTAGGAAGGTTCGAATCCTTCTGCAGCCCATAACAGACGTTATGAAAGGAACTTAGCATCTCATTTCCATAAAGAGAGATTTCGATTTGTTAAATCTCGATTGATCTAAGAGACTTTCGATTTTAGAAAAAAATATAGAGAGAGCTTTTTTGTTGGAAATTTAATCAGCTACAGAAAAGTTATTTAGCGTTACGTCTTTAAATCCCCAGGTTTCGGGATAAATCCATAGTTAAGGAACATATTGAATTTTATTTATTTCATTTTTCCACTTTGCTACTGTATTTTTCAGTTGACTATGTTGTTCTTTGAGAATTTCAACTAATAAAAATGATGCAAGCAATGTTATTCCATATCGCCTACACGGAATGTCAGCAATAATTTTACAATAATTTTTTATTGTGCTCTGTTGCCGCTTTTCCGAAAATTTTCTAGTAAAAAAAGGGAAATATTTGAAAGACTTTATTCACCATTTCAAATAATTTTTAATAAGTGAACGCAAGTAGATGACTAACAATTTTTGTCTCAACAAAGGATTTTATTTATTCTCTCATTGAAAACAAAACAATTTTTTAACATAAATGTGACTTTAGATGAATAATTTTGAATATTAAAGAAATCCTCATCGTCCCGGATGTAAAATAAATCGAATGTTGAGAAAATCCCGCAGCGTTCCGAAGAATCAGAAGTACATAAACGTTTTCTATCTTCAAGATTATTCATTTTCATGCAAAGAATTCTAAAAATATTCTCAACAATCGTATAATCATGACTGAATTGATTTAATCAGTATTGAAACATGGTTGGAATTGCATTTATGAAGTGGAATCTTTTACTAACATAAAGTAAATAAAAAGACGCGTTGTAGTACAGAAAATGATGCTGAATGATGGTCAGGGAAAACCAGAGGTCCATAAACGTCTTCTCCATCGAGATTTATCAGTTTCCACGTGGGTGTTAGCGATGTCGTTAATTTAGGTTTTATTCCGCGCAAATGGGACCGCCACAGCATTCGGGGTATACTTTACTGTCATTCCGATCTTTGTACCCGATTTGTTTTCCTGGTGGACACGCGTAATCTCCGCACCTAAAATCACAGATTCCATCGTCTCACGAAGCAAAATTTACAGAATTATTCCCTCTGACTCCGAAGGAATTTATTATTTACTTAGGACGTTGTCCTTAAAAATTTTTCCCTATGGACACTTTCCACGAGTATTAAACCCGATTCTTTATAATGCTAAGAAAAATTTCGCCCAGACAGTAATGAAAAATAAATCATTCCCATCAACTCACCCTACAGCAGAGGAGGTGCCATCACTGTGACACGTGAGCACTCCGCATGAGATATTGTGGGTTCCAACTGCCAGTTTCTGACCTTTAAATTCACATTCAGCTGCTGAAGAGTAAATTAAATTGATTATCAAAACGTTAAAGAACAACAAGTGTTCCTCCTGAGCTTTTTCATGGCTTCATCTATTTTCCAAATTGATTTACTCGTTATCTTTTAACTCTTCGCAGCAGAATTATTCTCTTTTTTTTATCAAATTAGAAAGAAGATCTCTCATTGTTTTTATTTAATTCTATTACTCTTACTCATCACTTATAATAATTTCTCTGAAGATGAAGTGTCCAGTTTTGTATCGTGGACGTCTCACGTTTCGTTTGCAGACTTCATTAATCATGAGAAACATGAACGGATTCGTATTCCCCAGAAAATTACGGGATTTGTACAAATAAAATTGCGGTAAGAGATCGAAAAAACCTAATTAATAAATCATTTAGCCAAAAAATATAAACAGTACGTATAAACACATACCAGCGATTTCCATTACAACAGCATTCGTCAGAACCATTCCACAGATAATAGCAAAAGCTCTCATGTTTCGCTTTCAGATGCACTTTCCACTGGTCCGTGAAAGTCTCTTTATAACACCCACTCCCCATCACTTCCAAATTCTCCTTGACGCGTTTATTTGCTTACAGAAGCCCCCAAATCCCTAAAAATTCACGTGCGTCGACGGTACACTAAAAAAATCATTTTTACCAATTCAGTTTCCTGGTACCAAACAAATTCTTTAAGATAAGAATTTCATCGGGGATTTAGCGGAAATTCTAGGCATTTAGTTGCGTCAAGTATATTTATTATTATTTCAATGACTTAGTAAAGTTTTGCTATTTCTTTTAGATTTAGACATCAAACAGTGAAATTTTACCCTCTACAAAATCGGTAATACCGAAAAATTCGCTATCCCCGTTGATTAAGAGATATTCCTCTAAATACGGAATAATCATCGTTATTACCTTTTGGCTCTTCAATCACTAATGTTTATTCCGCAAAATGTTGTTTCAGGGAGCCGCAGATGGAATCTACTCGTTTATTATCCGAAGAAATATACCGTGAACGTATAGCAAGCGATAGCCTGTTCAACCCGGTGCCTCGTCACCTAGAAAATCCTCAAAACTCGATAAACGACAGCCACATAATTCACAACCAAGCGCAAGAGATACGCCACCAGGATAGCACTCGCCAAGAAGACATATTTGACAGTGACGATGTATTCGGTCCTCCACCACTGCCAAAAACCAACTCCAAGTCCAAGTCCAAAGTAAACTCACTATTCGACGATTCAGATTCGGGTGACGATCTATTTTCGAACACGAGTTCTGGATCGCGCTCGCAGAAGAGCGCGGATCAAGCGGGTGGTAGTCACTCCGCGGATAAACCCAAGATCACCACAAGTGCGCGCCTCTTCGATCCTGGTGTCGACGTATTTTTCAATCGATCTGCACCGGACATTGACATTTTCGCTGAATCTGGCACTGGCCACCAGGCCAAACTCGATCATACGTCACACGAGCCAGATAAATCCACC
The DNA here is from genome assembly GCF_000806365.1 of Fopius arisanus. Classification (NCBI taxonomy): domain Eukaryota; kingdom Metazoa; phylum Arthropoda; class Insecta; order Hymenoptera; family Braconidae; genus Fopius; species Fopius arisanus. Next base: position 408,135 of record NW_011887742.1, on the reverse strand, counting down.
AATCGAGGGGTTAAGGCTTCCGCCAAATTATTCACGAGCGATAATCTCTTCGACGACGACGACGAGGATCTCTTCACCGTAAGGAGAATTCCTCCCAGGATGAGTGATAACAGTGCAGTGAAGGAAATTCCTACGGTAAATTTCATTGCAATACAATTTTACTGTAATTATATTGCAGATTTGACAATCAATTATGGTTAGTTCACCATAATTAGTTAAAGTCATTATAAATTAAAATAAACTGTTATAAATCATCACGTTTGATGGTGAGTCTTCTGAGGTTCATGTTTTTAGAACAATTTCGGTTTTTTTGGGCAAAAAACTAAAGCGTAAAGTGAACGGAAAATTGAAGGGTCATTAAATGGAGGAGCTACCATTTTTCCGTTAGAAATTTTAATCTTTCTGGCCGTTTATTAAACTGTCAGTCTCTTAAGACGTGCCGCTTTCGATTAATAATAACGGTAAAGGTTTAGCATATGTAAGACCATCTGGTGCGCACCGTTTGTACGTATCTCCTGAATATTTATTGTAATAAATTTATTAGTAAAAAATCTTGAGAATTAATGAATTTATTGTCATTGCTGATTGAAGTCGTCCGGACTATTTCGCTGAGGTGAATCACACAACATTATTATAGTGCAAGAAGCTATATCTTTTATAGTTTTTTATACAGTAGGATAAAATTCAAGGTGTACAAGTACTTTTATTATCAACACTCAATTTTTTACATGAAATATGTGGTGAGAACTTTAAACAATTTCAATCATTTTTTCAAAATACAACGAATGCTTAAAAATAATAGACTGGAATAGAACAGAATACGCGATTTCTTTATTGCTTCGATGAAAAAAGATATTGAATTGAATTATTCAAGTAATTTGAAGACGTTTCATTTTACTCCACTGTTTCCACTTCATTTTCATAGTAATGTGAGCTATTTTTTTGTCTCAGACTGGGGATAAATCTTTGGCAACGGCTTCCAGTGGTGCAGAGGAAGGGAAAAATGATTCAACGGTAAATGAGAAAAGAGGGACGGATAAAAATGAGAAATCTGGGGTGTCTGATGCCCGCGGGATCTTTGGAGATGTCGACGAGGGTGACGATGACAGTTTGTTTGGACAGAAAAGAGTGAGCCAAACTGTCATTTCACCTGAGGAGGTAGAGGGAGAGAACGCAACAGATGGCCCAGTGGTTTCGAAACAAAAATCCACTGGAGATCCAAGTGCTGCGAAAATAGAACCACCGAAGAGCTTGAGAATTCGACTGCCAGGGCCTGCGGATGAGTCTGGGGCACCCAAGAGAGCGGTATCCGGGAAAATCGCCAACTTGATGGGGAAAATGGGGGATTTGAAGATTCTCTCCCCCACGGATACTCCACCGGTTCTCCGAAGGGCTGAGGAAAAACGAGAGGACAGGGCGGGCACTCCTGATGGAGATGCTGAGGATGGAGCAGTACAAAGTGTGGGCAAGACGCAGACAACTACGACAGCTGCCACATCAAGTGAGTAGTATTCATTTAATCATCATTGTATAAATTAAATTACGCAAAAGATTTATTTCACAATAATTGAACAATAAAAATGTATCGCTAATTTATTGGTAAAAAATAAGTATACTATACACAATGCAAGAGAAATTCTCCACTTGTTTATATTGAAAAACCGATAATTATTTTCCGAAAAAATTGCAATGTAGAATTTTCAGACGGTATGGGATTTTTGTCGGTGGAAGTAATTTTTTGTGGGTTTGTTGCAGAGGATTCCACTACCCGAGAGGTGTCATCTCCATCAGTGCTTGATACGGAAACTGCAGTGAGTTTTGATCTTCCGGCGCAGGTCGAAACATTGTCCATTGCTTCAAAGGTATTTTATCGATTCTCAAAGAAATTAAATGTCTTTATAAAAAAATTGATTTCTGTGATAAAAAATATTTTGACGAAGAAAAGAAGATTCTAGATTACCCAAATATTTTCCATTACCATTTCGCTATTGAATTATGATTAATGAATGTACTGATAAACGAAATTAATGAAGATAGAAGACCTAAAGATGAAAAAACTTCATGATGTTTCAGAGTCGTGCGAGAATTCCGGCAAAACGAAGGCCCCAGAGCAGGCAAGCACGTCATTCAGCCCTACGCCACAGTGGAATCGATTTTGACAGCGTAGACTCAGGAGACTCTCTTTCAGAGGCTCCCCCAGCTCCAGAGAGTCCAAGCCACCCCGAGGAAGCTGCAATTGACAGACTGGCAGCTCCAGCTGATGGGAACCCCGTGAAGCCCTCAAACTTGCTTTCCGATGATAAATCTGAATTGAGCCTGGGCAAGGAAAGTTCAATGAGCATAACAAAGAACACGTTGTTATCCCCCTCGACCGACGAGGAAGACTTGTTTGACGTGCCCCCAGATTTGCCAGAGGACCCCCAAAAGGAGGATATTTTATTCGGTCGTGCGCCCATTCTATCTCCAGTAGTCCTCGATGAGACTGACCCCAAAAAGAACAAAGAAAAAAAAGAGAATAAAGAGAATAAAGAAAAGATTGAAAAAATCGAGAAGATTGAGAAGAGCGAACAAAATTCTGAGAGCCAAGATTCTGACGTTTCAGATCCTCTGAGAAGATCTTGCGATGCCCTGAAAGATCCCAGTCAACTCTTCGCCTTTGTAACGAAGACCCCATCTCCAGAAAAACCTAAAGATCTGTTACCCGGTGATGTTGATGACAGCCTCTTCTCCCAGGCCCCAGCAAAGAAATCGAGTGAATCAAAACCGAAGAAAACTTTCGATCTCTTTGCAGACGACGACAGCAGTGGGGACTTGTTCTCTGGTCCCTTCACCAAAGCCATTGGAAAGAAACCAGTAAAGGAGAAGGCCAGTCTTTTCGATGATCTCCACAGTGATGAAGACAACACTGGTGATGACCTTTTTGGCTCAGTGTCCAGCAAGAGGAGTCACAGTAAGTCTGAGTGCAACGAAATCGCTGATGAAGTCTCTAGCCCATCGAGGCTTTCGCTGAAAGGTTTTCCTGGTGACGAGGAGGAGGAGGACGACGAGGAACTCTTCTTCGATGCCAGTGAGAAGCCATCAGACTCGCTTAAAGAGAGCTCGCTGTTCCCATCCACCAGCAAAATTCCTAAGACAAAACTCGAGGATATATTCGGCGATCCTTCTAGTGGGGATGATGATATATTCTCTACAAAAAAACCTGAAGTCCACTCTGGAGGTGGTGGCAATGATAGGAATTATTCTGATGGCGGTGATATATTTTGTAAGAGAGTTAGTGATGGGCCAAAGGAGGCAGCTCCTTCTGTCAGGAAGTCGGTTACTAGAGATTTAAAGAAAACAGCTGAAAAAATTGTCGAGGATCCATTGAGGATGTTCCAAGACGAATAATGATGTTATTAAAGTAAATATGTGCATATTTTTCTATTTCGACAGGGTTTTGTTTCTACGGTGCAGCCAGTGGTGCAATGGGTTGGCATTTTCCTGATTTTTATTTTTGATTGGAAAATATGGAGAATATATGAACCACTGGATACTGCAGCCCAGATGACAGTGGCTAATCATGACGGACTATTTATTCGAATATTAATACTGTTGATAGGCTTTAATTAGATTATTGTAACCAAACTGAAGAGATATTTTCTACTGTATATATCGATTATCGCGGATTTTGTGAGGAAACTGTTTGAAAATAAGCATCAACGTGCTAATTAGTTGAATTGATACATAAATCTGGGAGAAAACTTGTTGATCGTGAAACGAAACTCCAAGTGTACATGATTTCATTGATTTTTATTCAATAAAGAGAGGAAATACGTCATTACTGAATGATCATCGGTAGAATAATTTAAAGAATTATTTACTTGACCTGTCGAGTTCACTAGGAGATACATCAGATCTCCGAGCAGAGGGCAATTTTATTTTCCATGACCGATGATTGGGGGAACAATGTGAAGAAATCACGGACTTGACCTGTCGCGTTGACAAAAGAATGAAAGAAAAATAAAAAGCAACGATATAACTCGGAAACAATGAATTCATCCGTAATCCCGATTCTTAATGGCACGTCAATGCATTTTGATATTTTGTACACAAGTGTCGGAATTACGTGTTCTCATTACGTACTTTTTCACTTATGTTCTCATTACAGTGATTTCCTACCGAAGCAACTCGCAACTCGTGTGGCAAATCTTAAAGTCATCGCTGGGGTGAGAACGGATTTGACCCTTATAATACACCAGAAGTTTGAATGCATTAAATTTTTTTTCTCTCTTTCTGGAGTAAATGAAACTCCAACTGTGACCTCGGAAGAGGCTCCTTCGGCAACTTTGTTCATTCTTTTATTTACATTTGTAAGGAACAATTAACATTCTAGTGACTAGAGACTTTGGGGGGACAAAGTCTGACATTTATGGATTAGGTCGGACTATTCCGGGGGTATTATAATACTTTTACTCCAATACTTTGGGTATTTATATGTGAATCTATTACGTATTTATTCGATACGAGTTAACGAATGCATTACAATCATCGAATGTGGGGGCTTCCGATTGACAACTTTGACTTTTAACTATTTTGTTGTCTTCGTCGGTTCTTTTCCTTCAAGTTGAGGGAATACTATGGTAATGATTTTGTGTGCTTTCAACAAACGGTCAAGTCGAAGACATTTGCAGTCTACGTTTACTCGTCGTCGAATTCACTTCGGCCGCCGGCACTGCTGGCTATTACGTTGTTTTTTTTCTCTTATCTGAGTCATTTCCGTGAGTTTATGTACGATATTAGTAGGACATTTGATAAGACTCATTATTCTACTCGAAGGTTTTTTTTGAGTGAATTTTTTTGACAGTTTTTCTTCGCTAATTAACGCAGAGAAATAAGAATCCTTAACTCATGAGGTCAATCTCTTTTCCAACATTGAAAAAGAAAATTTACTTTGAATTGGAAAATTTAAAAATTCACTTCTCTATATCCCAGATATTTTTCAATTCCAGATAATTTATTCTGGAGTCAATAATTTTTCTTCTTTTTTTTAACTCTCATATTTTTATAAAGGAGACTTTTCGTCATTGTGCAGGAACTCGGATTCTAGGATTCACTTGTTTAAAGAATTTCTCCCTAAATAAAAGGGAGAATTTTTAATTTCCAGTAATTGCTACAGTAGATTCAAAAAAATTATTTTCAATCAAATCGATTAAAAAATATTCTGAATACCGGTTTCAAAATACTTTTCCGCCCAGTGGAAATCCGTTATTAAAAGAAATTTTATCATATCACTGTCATAAAATCAAAGGGGCGTAAGTCGCATTTTTCTCAAATTTTTTTTTTCCTAATAATAAAAGTGTATTAACGTTTTGCCTCCGCAATATTTGACAGACGATTCTAAAAAATGTTCGTCAATTAGAGAGAAATCGCACGCATCGAGGGAAAAACAATTGGAGACAAGTGATTTTTTTTCTGTGAACAAGAATTCCCTCTTCTCTGTGGAATACAGTATTTCCCGTTGCTTGTTCTTTTTTTAATGCAGTCTTTCAATGATCGTTTGATTCTTATTTTTCGGTAGGAAAATTGGGAAAATGTCGACGGGAAACAAACAGTCGGTCATGGAGAAAGAGGTGAATGAGCCATCAGGATTGGATTCTCAAGGGCACAGTGATATTGCGGAATTTTATGCGGGATGTGAAGTTCTTATTACCGGGGGCTCTGGATTTCTCGGAAAAATTCTCATCGAAAAACTGTTGCGGTAAGAGTGACAGGAGATTTTCATCATCCACAGGGCGATATTTTAGTCGCTTTGTTGAAGAAAATAAGGATATTTGCTTTTTTGAGAAATTTAGCTAACGCAAATTGTGAGAATATGCACATGCATAAGATATACGCCTCTTCCTTCATGCTTATGGATTTATTTCGCTTTAGAACCCCTGACGACTCGACTCCGGAAATCAACGTGTAATTATACAACAACCGGATTAGCATATTTGTTTTCAAATATTAGATTTGGGTGGTCATCCTTTCGATTTTTTCGGCCCTCAGGGTGGGTAATTAATTTTCTGCGAGATGCTCACGTATTTTCAATAAAAAATGCCATAGAAATTTGCAATGGAATTTTTCATCGCGCAATGTGGAGGAAAATCTATGAAACTTCAAGTGCCCCGGAAAATTCCATAATACGGGAATTCTCAATACCCACGAAACCCAGGAGAATTCTCCTTTCATAATACAAAAAGTATCTTATGGATTGTAGTTTAAAATTTAACGGAAACTTTAATTTTAGATCTAAATCTCTCGGATTTTCTGTAGGGTTCTATAATTCAACTGAAATTGTTAATAAAAATGTGAAAAATCCACGGAATCAGTAATTGTGGAACTTATAGTGTCAGTAAAACCGCAGTTAGAGATCCTTTGATCACTAGTTTATAATATTTCAATGCTAAAATCTGGAAAATTCAGTGAGAATTTTTTAACAGTTTGGGAATTGTTTAATAGAACATGCCCAAAAGTTGGGAAATTGTACTTAATCATGCGCGCCAAGAAAGGGAAATCTTCGGACGAGCGGTTCAAGGAGCACTTCGAGGATCCCGTGAGTAATCGCTCAAAATACTCAAGTAAAAGTAAATGCGTAAATTTAGAGTACGTGTCCTTCAACTCCAACAAGAATTCATTAAAATGAACTTAAACTTACGCATATATCTCAAAATCTTTGTTTATAATAGCAAACTCGTAGATCCCGACTTTTTATTCACAAATTACAATTTCTCTGTCACTAATTCATCTGACGTTTCAATCACATGAGTTTGAGTTCAATTTTCCATATTTTCAGGATTTTTTAGAGCACCAATATTCTAGAAATTAATTGATTTCTTAATGAACAATTCCACAGGAATTACACGTTACGTAGTTGTTGTAAAAAATTCCCTTTTTTTTACTTGACAAATTCATAATTTTGACATAATAATTTCCGTTTTAAAATGAATAAATTGCTCGATGATAAATGACTTTGGAGAACGCGTACTTGATGCTTAAAATAAAAATGTGCGTGAATTTCTTGGTTTATGTGCAGCTCTACGATAGACTGAAGGAGGAGCAGCCGAATTTTGCTGGCAAAGTTGTGATGGTGGAGGGTCAGCTGGACAAGGGTTTGGAGTTGTCCCCGGAGAATCGGGAATTATTGAGAAATTCCCATGTGGTGTTTCACAGTGCAGCTACTGTGCGATTCGACGAGAAATTACGACTCGCTGTTAATATCAATGTGCGAGGAACTAAAGACATCCTCCTGTTTGCGAGGGAGATGCCCAACCTCAAGGTAACAGATGCAATTACGGATATTGCATGCGAATTACGAATGATAAATTTCTTCAATCCCGCGGCGTCATTTATTCGGTATTCAAGAGTGATTGGTTTTTGAATAGGCGTTTGTACATATTGGTACAGCATTCTCACAGTGTGTCACTAAATTCATTGATGAGATTTTCTACAAACCGCCGATTGGTTCTGATGAGCTACTGACGTTACTGGATATTCTTGATGATGAAACACTGGAGAGTATAACACCTACGTAAGAGTTGTTTGAACATTTGCACATTCGAAGAAAATTATCCATGTGATAGCGATTTCAAGGCTTTCAATTTCTACGATTCTCAATTTCTACTGGGAATTACCAATGAGGAAATTGTGAATTGGAATTATCCGAACTCTTGAACGTTCAAGTTTCTGGTCTGTTATCAAACTATAGAAATTCAATATTATTGATTAAAATCCAGGGAATTTTGGATTACTATAAAAAAAATTCTGAAGTCTATATTGTAGCAAAAAAGTCAACAGGTAAGAGTTTTTTAGGAATACCTCTAAATCTGAAACAGACATCAAAATGCTTACAAGGGACTTTTTATAACTCTCACTTCGCTCTGAAAAAAAGGTTCTGATAAAAATCTCTCTACCCCTCCCAGATCCAGCGGTATTCCTCGAAAACAAGTCTACCGGAGTCAACATTTTAACATTGACCTTTTCGCAATTAAAATTCAGCCATCACCAAAAATTCGAAGATTAACTATTGTTTAGTGCATTTGGTGACTCGGCTCACGAATTTTATGAGCTAATTTGAATATTGAAAGCCTCAGTTTATCGTTATCACCTCAATTTCCTGCGAAGGCCCGGAAATTGGAACGCCTCGGATAGCAGCTGAATGACAAAATGAATTTGTAAATATTGATTGGACAACTTTTTAGTATATTGGGAAAATGGCCGAATACATATGCATTCACGAAAACAGTGGCTGAGGATACGGTGAGAAAATATGGGAGAGATCTTCCATTATGCATTGTACGCCCTTCGATCATGATTGCAACAGCGAAAGAACCGATTCCCGGATGGATTAATAACCTGTATGGTCCCACGGGTGTTGTTCTCGGTGCTGGGATGGGATTGCTGCATACCCTCCACTGCGATGCTAAAAATGTCGCGGATATCATCCCCGCTGATTATGTCATCAATAACATCCTCGCAGCAGCATGGGACATCGGAAAAAACCAGTAAAAAATATCGACTTTTACCTCAATATGAAAATTCCCAGGAGAACATTCATTTCCACTTGAATAATTCTGTAGTGAAATGGCAAACTATTGGAAATATAACTTTCAATTTTTTAGGAATGACGGATCACATGGAATTCATGTGGAATTTTCATGATGAATCAGTTGATTTGTTTTTATTAAAATAATAGAGAATTATTATAAAAATATTTTTTCTACAGGGGAAAAATAGGAGGACCATTGAAACCCCTCCCACCGCCTGTTTTGAGTTCAAAAGCATCAGAGCCTAATCCAGCTGAAGATCCTCCGATATATAATAGTGTTTCTTCATGCCAAAATTCGATAACATGGGGTGAATTCATGAAGTATAATGAAATTTATGGAATGGAAGTGCCGAGTAAAATGGTCTTCTGGTATTATTTCTTCCATCTACATCCCAATATTTGGGTTCATAATTTCTATGTGGTCTTCACTCATCTACTGCCAGCAATAATTTTTGATACTGTTGCACGGTTGACTGGGCGGGAGCCAGTGTAATTATTATATTTCCTATTGTAGATTTAAGTAGCCATTATTTTGCACGGAGAGAGTAGATTTTGTGGTTTCAGTCACATTCAGTTACAAATTTCATCACAAGGTCTTCATACCTTTTCAATTACGGAGTTTTTCTCAAGAATCTTACGAGCAAAAAATAGAAATTCGGGAGGAAAAAATAATGGTTAGATCTTCGAAAAGTCTCCGCGTTTGCAACTGACTTATTTTCATAATGATTATTTTGTCATCTAGATTGTGGAAAGCGTATAAGAAAATTCATAAATTCAGTGGAGTTATTTCATACTTTTCGACACAACAATGGAGTTTCCGCAACGACAATGTCATAAAGCTGTGGGATAAACTATCCGAGATTGATCGCAAATTGTTCTACTTCAATCTGAGTGATCTTATATGGAGGGATTACTACTATTACCATATTCGGGGTCTGCGAGTATTCGTCGTGAAAGACCCTCTGGATACTATCGAGGAAGGCAAGAAGAGATATCGACTGTAAGTTGAAAAATAATTTTCTAATGACTATTTGCTCATTCTCAAAACTTTTTATCTTTCTTCGATCGCCAAATAAAAAAATTTTAATTCAAATTGAAATTTTACGCAATCAATCATCTGTTGAAAAACAGAAATTTTTTCATGACGCTTGTATATTGATAGTGGTGTGATTGATAATAATTATTTGTTGCAGATTGAGGTGGGCTCATTATACAGTCGTATCCCTGGTGTATCTATTCCAGGCGTGGCTGGCATACCGCATTCTTTATTTCTTCTTCTCATTAATAATGTCCTTTTAAGAATCATCCCAATCAATTTAGTGAATAAGACATTGATGGATTTCAGAGTAATAAAAAAAGGACTATTAAATTATTACTACGGCTTGTTGGATAAAGTTGAATTTAACATGTTGCTTCCTGACGACGAGAGATGGCTCTAGCATTATTAATTCAAACGCTTTGGAATATTTTAATAAAAAAGAGAATAGAACTCTCATCCCAAAATTATCATTATTTCAAATACGACCGATTGATTTTTAACAAGGAGATTTCTTGAATTTCTTCGCAGTTGATTGATTACATTTTCATCAATTTTCTTTGAAATTTTAAGAGGGGGTGTTATATTTATTAATTTAAGTATTTGTTTGAGAGATGATTTGATGGGGAAGTCCTGATTTTTTAGAGTATAATCCCCTAAATGATATACCGACAGTAAGTCGTCGCCAATTTGCCACAACATCGTCAACATTTAATACGAGCCGTGCAAAATCCCCAATAGCAATAATTCACGAGAAATATTTGTAATGAGATCCTCGACGTCCCATAATCCTTGATTTAGAGTACATTAAAAGTTTATGTTGATTTGATCTATAATCACGGTGGATTATAAAATTAGTAGACGACATTTTGTGCCATCAACGTGAAGATCAATTAATTTCGATAACTAGTCGTGTCCTGGTTTGTGCAGAAAGACGCGGTGATTACCGCTTTTCGTTTTCTCCTAACGGTTCGTTCCATGATGAAACGGTTTCTCGGGTATTTTTTCAATTAGTCCAACAATTATGTATCCTTTGAATGATCACGATTTTTATAATTGCTGAAAAATCACGTAAATACAGGATTTCTTCTGATATACGTTCAAAGCAAAAAATATATTTCCAGGATCAAGTTCTCTTCTGCCATGACCTTCTCCATTGGATATGGAAAATAGCGGAAAACGATTCCTTTAAATTTATATTCATATTTTATATTTATTTCAAATTTTCATTTGGAGGTAACTCAAGTATTTAATTGAGAACCAATTATTCCTTACAACTAACCATACGGGCGATCTCATTTTACCATTATTAATTTTCTATTTCATTCAATTTCGTACGACCATTCTTCCTTTGGACATCTTCTAACTCTAGATAAAAAAATTAGCTTTCGAACATTAACAATTTTTATTCTAACATCAATAAAATGATATTATGTGAAGGAAAGCTGTCCGTGGAGAAACTGAAAATATCGAAGCAAATCGGGTCATCCTTGATACTAGAATGCAAAGTTTTTTATTTACGCATATGATTTGATAAAATATCTAAAAAATCATGCGAATTGGGAATTCGAAATGGTATATGTCAGTTTTCCTTATGGCGAACCGAAGATGTTACTGGATAGGAATACGTTGAAGAGGATGTTCCAATTCCATGGAAGAGGCGAATCTCGCGACACCCACGCATTCAGAAGGTATTCAACAGGTTTCATAACGAAACTTTCTTTATGCCTTCTTTTGCCTTTTAGTGTATTGTGGAATAGATTCCTCATTTTAACTGCTCTTTCAAATTCTTTGATCGGTATTGAACATTAAAATTGGAGTCATCGAAACAACGCGATGAATTTATTCCATTCATCACTTCATTGACACGACGTGTCCTTCAATTAAATTACTTCCTCAAAAGACTTCACTTTTAAAACACCAAAACAATATTTAAAAAAAATGAAACATGAATTTTTTATTATGTAGAGAAAAAATTGGATGCATTCGCTTTTGTCGTGAACCCTTTCCATAATTGTCAATCAATTGTGGTATGCCGATTTTAATTGCAAAATCTTAAAAATGCGAAATTTTTTGCAATTAAAGTGAAACTGCAAGTGAAATTAGAGACGCTTTTCGATGGATATTTTCCCATACAATGGCAATGGTTCGTAAAAAACATAATCGAATGTTCATAAACATGTCATTGAGAAAGCACTTGACAGAGTCATCAATCCCACGTATTTTGTATCGACACACCTTTGATTTGGGTGCAGGTGTACCGCCACTCTCCCTTGAATTCTTCGCTAATTACGCACCAATGTCAACTCTCAATTCGTTCCATTAAAATCATTTTTTTTAGTCATTTTACATATTCGTGTGGGAGTTCTGAGTCAATCGGTATTGATTCGATCACTGGAAATCACTCATTGTGCGGATCTATGACATTATCTGCGCCATACGCCATTCGTATCTGTCACAAAAACAATAACAAAGACACTCGAGTATTTATATCATCTTTTTTCAATGGGTTCTATTTTTTGTCGGTGGAAAAAATTCATTTCTATTCAAGGCAATCATTTTTAACCCGTGTAATCGATATCGTAATTCAACGAAAGGATCTCACCAGTGAAGTTGTCAAAGCAGATCGATTCGATTTCGCTCTTCGACGCGTTTTCCAGAGATATATCCGAAACTAAGGGAGATAGCTCAATTTTTGTAATGACCATTTCTATATATTTTACTTATGTGAGCAAAAAAGGTAATTACAAAAATTTCGGTATGTACCATAGTTTTCGAGTTATTCCTGAAAAACCGACAATGATCTTTTGTAATCGATTCATTACTGATTGCAATATTAAGTATTATGTCATTAAAATCCGCGGAAAATATAAATAAATTGAGAGGCTATCATGCTGCGGAAATCCGATCACTCTTTATCGATCTTGTCGATCAGGCTTCACCGAAAATCAGAGCTCTGCCATCGATTTTTTTTTAAATACATCATTTACGATTCGCAATTCGAGATGATCTCCAAATCGACAAACGCTTTTTTATAATACCTTTCTCCACATTTTTATCTCAATTATCTCCACCTCTGATTCGTCCCCGCAAATAGATATAAGTATTCATTGCACATAGAAAACATTCGTTTGCATTTTGCGTTTAGTGACACCAAGCTGTCCGGTTCTTTCTGTAAGACGCGCGTCTAACAGTAAGGACCGGTTGAGATCTGAAGATTATTTTCCAAGAATGCGTGTGTACACATGTTGCTTCTTCATCCTTCTTGTCCTTTTTTTTGTTTCCTCAAAGTACATCGAATCACGATGAAACCTGCAGTTTAATTGATAATCCTAATTTGCATTATCGCAACGCGCTGTTAGAGAATTTTTCATTTCAGGAGTTCTGAGAGATATTGAATCGAATTAAATAAAGATCGTTATGAAAATTCATGAATGAATTTTCTGAGGGATGGTAGAATTTTTGAATCAAATGCAGTTCAATGAGGAGCAATTTCCTGAAATTTTGAAAGGAATCAAGAATTATTGGATCATAGGAGCTATCGGTCAAGCTCGTTCTCGTCTCCACGAATGTCAAAGCGGATCTCAAAACTACAGGGTGATTTTCTATCTCGTGAGTTGAAAGGAAAGCTAACGAGGATGACACGCGTTATCCTAGGCTGTTCAAATGGGAGTTGAACAGCCTAGGTCTCGACAGTTAAAATCAGAATAACGGAATATTCAATTCACTCGTCGGGATTATCAAGAGATGCATCTAATTGTGTGCAATATGCTCACGCTTTTTATATCTCATCAAAAAATTCACAAAAGAATAATCACTAATTAATATACAGAGAAATGATGTCTTCCTTCCATGGAAAATCAACCAATTCTAGGACTTTCGATCCCAACTATTTTCTCCCTTGACGGAAGTGTAATTTCAGTTCATTAGCCTGTGAGAATTACAGAAAAAAATTTTGTTCCACGAAAAAGTGGAAATTATTTTTAAAAATTCACCAATACTCAAGAAATGTGGATCATATATTTTTTACAGAATCCCATTTCGAAATTTTTAATTTCCCAGATTTTGTTTAGTTATCGTCAAAAACAGGTTTTTGAAAAAAACTCGAAACCTAAAAAAATTAATGAGCAAATTGAATTTTAATTAATATCATCAACTTACGAATCAACAATCCTCTCATTGGAGAGAGAAAAATGATTGGATTTCACAGATACATTAGCGATGAAATTCGAACCAACTGCCACACAATCCAAAAAAACACACCTACGAACACACTCGAAAATTGCATTTTCAAATAAAAAAAAAACTAGAAGAAAATTCTGACAATCAAATACAACCCAAAGGAATAAATATACAAACATATTAAAACCCCTGTAATTCCAGTCGAATATTTCTCAAGGCGTAACCACACGGGGTTCACCCGATAGCCAATGAAAATGAAAACAAAACGGTCGAACGAAAATATTATGAAACAAGTGATAATAACTGAAATGAGGAAGCGCTGTTTTATTTAGAGAAGTAGAGTGAGGTATATAGAGGTATATAGAGGTATATAGGGGTATATAGAGGGTCTCCCTCCACGAAGGCTTTATAGGCTTGATAGTAATAGTATCGGAGTCGTGTGGGCCGCGCGCGAGACGCGAGTGGATAGAGGCCCCACCGACGGACGAGTGCTCACCAGGTCCGGTGTGGCTGACTCGTCAACTTGGAGCCAGTGCACGCCCGGCTGCCGACACGAGCGGATGTGCTCGATACGTCCCTCGAACATTCAATTCCACCTCCCTCTTCCTCAACTTACCACCACCCCAATCCACCGATAAACAACAATTCCTCAACCCAACAATAAACAATTGGTGCGGCCAGTATCGAGTAAGACACCCGAAAACGTTAAAATTGCCCCTCAGTGTATCAAGTGTAAACAAAATAAACTCCAATGCATGATGAAAAATACTGACAATATGCAGAAATGCTGACAACCCAGTGTACCCAAAATAGAGAATAAATGGTATTAAATATATAATTATTTGATAGAGGTGAGGATGGACTGGGAGGGAGTGCTGGAAATTTAGTGACTGATGTGAAACAAAAAACAATCGACTGAGTGATGAGTTATTTATGGTTTGTGGTGAGGGAATAGATTTGGTGAATTTAGTGATGGTCGTCGGGTCGTCAGAGCGCCGCCGTCACTCGGTGATTGTGTATGTGTGGTTTACTCTATCTTCATGCGCCACTCTGCAGTAGATACGTACAACCGCGCACCGGTTGCCATAGTAGCGCGCGTGGCGATCAGCTGATCGTGCTTGCAATCGAGCGTCAGTTGTTAGTTGTTCTCGTTACGCTTGGTTGTGACATTTTAATCGTCCGTTGTAAATATTCCGCGAGGAATGAACTCATCGGTTGAATCCACTCGGTGCGTTTAATCATTGAGATGCTTCGGTTTTTTTCGTGCTAATGTGTGTGATTGACCCCGGCGGAATAATCGCTTCTTATTTTTTTATTTATTTTTTTCTTTTATCGCTTAAAGTTCATCGATCCTCGGGCATATAGTCAGTCTGTCTCTTGGGGGTTATGAATATGCAAGTGATCGTTCGAATGACGATGTGAAAACTCTTCTCGTGAAAATTCGGCGACATTCGGGGCTGTTGTGATTATCGGTGGATTCATTTGTTTTTCTCGGAAGGGTCGGATGGATTTTGTGGTGTGACCAGTGTTGTCAGTGATTGGCTGCTGGAGAAGTATCGAGCTGTTGTGCACCGACGATTTACTGTGATAATTAATTCATTATTGTACGCTCAATCTGCTGATTGCCTTCGTCAGTTGGATTATTGCTCGGATGGGGCTGTCCTGAGGCGGATACCAGTTTTGGACGAGAGACAGTAGGTGAGTTTTTCTTTGTTTTTTTTTTTAAAAAAAGGCCTCGGGTACACTCGATTCAACTTGATTCAAGGACTTATTGTCCTTGGTTACTTGATTCGAGTCCGATCTTCGTCACCCGATCTATCTAATTATTTTTATTAATAACATTTTGAAGATAAGGAGCTATTTTTGTAGAATCAAATTTCCTTATGAATTATCAGGAATTTTATGTGAATAGTAGTAGAATTTTTTAAAAGTAGTTTTCGCTGAGGCGGGCGGCTTGATGAAGGAAAAATTTATTTTTTAATCTATTCGATTTTTTAATTAACAATTGAATCCGGAAGATCGGATTTAAGTTGAATAGAGTTGATAATTCGAGCGAGTATTTGACTCGAATTTTCAGTTCATTGAACAATCGATTATATTTATAAACGATTTGAGCTCAAGTTCGAGTCATATTTCTAAAATTGAATATTGGGGAGAGGAGGGTAAAATACGCCCCTAAGTAGAAATTCGTTCACATCAAGTAAAATATACAACGAAATTATTATTAAAAAAAAAAATACTCTAATACATCTAGTGAAAAGAACTGCAAAAGATTTTCTTTGCCAACAAATTTTTCATTTCCACTAGACTCATCGCATTTTCCGCACATCAGCACCACACGATTATCAAACGTCAGGGTAAATTTTACCATAAATTTATCGCTGTCTCCATAAAAAAAAATTACGTCTGCCAAGTAAATTAACAGCAAGTCAATATATACAAACATTTGCATTTAAAATGAGTGGATTTTCTAGTAGTTAATGAATTTCCTTGGCAGTAGTATTTTTATTTCTCAGTCTGCAGCTGCAAAAGTTGGTAAAAATGGGAAAAAAAAATTAGAAAAATATGAAAGAATCGTACCGCCAGAAGTAATTACCCACAGTATGACTGTTCCTACCGAAATGACCCAATTTATCCGGTTTTTTCCACACTCTCGATGGCAGACCCACGAGATAAGTGACGCTGTGACAATAATTATTCAGTGATTGAGGAGAAAAGTCAAGGGCAGAAGAGATTACGATCCCAACATTGTTCCCCCGTTGTCGTTAACAGATGTCTTTGTCCCAGTTGAGTACATAAGCCCTGGAATATCTCCTCCCATATATATGACATCGTGTTACCTGTCAGATTGTTGACATGACCAGCGACACGTTTTAATAGGATTATTTATGCCTGGTGAGGTCCGCGTAAATGGCCTCAACGCTGAAGGCGTATCGCAACATCTATCTCACGCACGGTGGCATATATTATCTCGACATAATTGTATCGACATGAAATTGATAGTCCCGCATGGAGTGACCGCTCATTCGACTAGCCAAACTTCTACTTTTGTTTCTCTTAATTTATTAATAATTATTCACGCCTGATAACGAATGGGCATGACCCTGAAAGAAAAAAAGGAAATAGGTGGATGGTGATAGCTAGCATTCCGGAATGGCAAGTGGTGCTGATGAGTTGGCCATATTATCTTACATGTGTTCTTTATTTTTTATCTTTAAACGCCGGAGACGAATCCAGTTGCGAGGTCATATTAGATTCTGTGGATGAGAGAAAAAATGGCCAGTGTCGTTATTTATTCACTGACGCCCCTAGACTTTTATACCGGAATACCGCTATTTTTTGCCATCTACGATACGTTGTCCCGACGACACGCCTTATGATGGATTTAATTATGCAGGCGGCGGGATTACTCTATTAGGTGAAGATTCAAGTCGACGGTTATTTATCGCTCGTCTTTCATGGGAGGTTTTTTTTCGTATTGGGGTCAGATATATTATTACTGTGGGGAAAACTTTTATTTTTGCCGAATATCCAATTGCTTTAAAGGATCATTGCATATGGATAGGATAAAGAATAATTACGCTGGGTGAATACTTCGGTGGTTTTCTATTTTTTTTCATTTTAATCATCCCTTTTTTTTCGTGGTGAGAGGTGAATTTTTGTTGCGCATTCAAAGAAAAACTTACGGTGAAGCGGATAATTTTTCTAAAGTGTTTTTTTTTCATGCCGATATATTTAATCAATAACAATAATAATTTTCAATGCAGTGCACAACATCTGCGGTTTTTTTTTCATGAATTTACTGAATTTTCTTGAAGGCCATTCAGTTTCCAGTGCAATGGGAATTTTATTAGAGAAAATCCGAGTTCGTTGTGTATGGAATTTCGTCGTAAAATCTGAGAAAGTTTTTGTGAAGTATTTCTCTTCGTCTATTTTGATATCTCAATCCGATTACGCGAAAAAAACTAATGAATCCATTATCTATAATACAGTGGATAATTGTTTGAAACGAGTTACCAGTGATGTGTGAAAT
This sequence comes from Fopius arisanus, assembly GCF_000806365.1. Lineage (NCBI taxonomy): Eukaryota > Metazoa > Arthropoda > Insecta > Hymenoptera > Braconidae > Fopius > Fopius arisanus. Next base: position 390,318 of record NW_011887742.1, on the reverse strand, counting down.
AATATCTGATGAAATGAAGTGATCGTAGTGGCGATCGGTACAGAAATAGAGACCGGTTGACTTATCGATTGTGCACGATCACCCAGGGCTTCATGATGCGAGAAGGCGCGAAGAAGCTCACGTAATGATTAAGCTATTAATCAGGGCGGAACGGGTTGGGTTAAACTCTGCGTAACACGCCACTTTCTCTCTCTCTCTCTCCCCCTCGATTTCTGTGAGTTAAAAGCCCGTGAAGGACTGATAATTTTCCGACAGAGACCAGTTTTCTAGTGGTTGTCGTGGAAATATCAGCGATAGTGTCCGCTGTCTCCCCATCGGCCCTCGGTTAACTCTAGGAGAATCCTCATGTACCGCTCACCCAAGGGGAAATGCCAGTTTCACGCTTTGGATTTCTATTTTCCTCCGAAAAAACGGTTTTTGAGACTCCTTTTATTATCTGATCCGTTATCTTCCAAGTGTAGATGACTAATTCTCTTCATGATCCCCAAAATCATTTCTAATCTACAGAGACACTCTATTGAAGGGTTTATGATTTCAGGAACCTAAATTACGTTTGCAATTTTGTAATTTGTATTTTTAATCTCGTAATCTCGTAAACTCGTCTTGAAATTTCAGTCACAGAGTCATTTGAATCGTCGATTATTTGAGCTTGAATACAATCCCAATTGACGACGTTCATTGAATTTAATTTTTTTAATCCAGAAAATTGATAAAAATTGAGAGAAAATTGAGAAAAGGGATTTTTCAATGAAAGCATGAATTTTTATATTCGTGGTGAAGAAAAATGTCAAGTCGATGGCTGTGGAAAAAATTGGATGAGCGGTACAAGTCGATTCTATGCTAGTCCACAGGAGGTATTAAAACCAACGCCCGCGCACTTTATTCGCATGTCTGAGTTTTATTGATGAAAAACAATCATACTCACGCGACAATCATTCATTAGCATACAATGGACACGTAATGGGACGTATCTGTGACGCGCTACTGGAGCATTCAGCACCTGATGGCAAATCTTGGGAAACAATAGATATTTTATTGGTTCGTTGATTCATGGGAGATGAGGAACGAAGGTAGAAGATTTGCGAGTTTAATTGAGATTAGAGGGTAGGGACCTCAGGATGGTGATGAATATTTCTGATTAATTAGTCGGGAGAACCGGAAACATGATTTTTTCAATTGACTCATTTCCTCCTGCGACGCATCCCATTAAAAATTTAAAATTCGATTAAGATATCAATTACCAATTAACATGAAAAACTCAACTTAAAAAAATTTCAGAGCACATGAAAAATTTGGTAACCGTTTTAAATTTAAATTCAATTCAAACTCATATCATTGGCAATTCAAATAACTGCGTGACTGAAATTTTAATAAATTTTTAACAGTGTAATATCGCTGATTGAAGCTGTAAACAGTCAATTTCTCGACGAGACCCATTTTTTCGTTATATTAAATTTGAATTTCCACAGAAACGAATGTTAGAAATACACAACACTCTGTTCTAACCTAGATTGCTTGGCAAACTTAATAATTCGAAGCATCAGTGCGAAATTGATCGTTTTAACAGCATGCGATGTCCACAATCCACTCATCATAGTGTAATCTCCCGACTCTCGCAATCGCGTCTAATTCGACGTCCAACATATCTCACCCGTCCGACGATCTATTATTTATATATATAGATTTTTTGAAATATTTAACAACTTGTGTCGTACGTGCAGCTCGAGAAATGTGAATGTGATAAGGAATGGGCCTTGAGCCCGTCTCGCAGCAAATACACGTGCGTTTAGTGTCCAAGGCTGTGTGTACGGACACTCGTTGTTTCATTATTTCGAACGCATGACGAGTGGATAAAAACACGGGGGATACATTTTTTTTTTTTGTATCTCAATGTCTCGTTATGGTGATGGGAAATACAGGGTGTGGCTACTGCCAGTATGGACCTATTAATTGAATTTTCAATGCGCCAACGGTGGCTGAGGGAACGCCAATGGGGCAACCTTTTGTGGTTTATGATGCTCCCATTTTGACAATCATCGGTCATACACTCCGCTGCATTACTGTTATTAGTTGAATAGCCTATCGTTCCAGCGAACTTTAAGGAGTAGTATTAATTTAATGCTTTTCCGGTAATTCCGAACCATTTTCTCTCTCTCGTCGACGTTTGTGGCTATTTCAAATGTTTTTTTTTTTGTTTTATGGATTAGGGTGGATTTTAGTGCTGATGAATATTTGTATGGGATAGTTCGATACTGATACCCTCGATCGGGGCAATTGCCATTTTTTCAATCGGTTTTACAGGGAAATTGTTTAAGTGCGCTGCAATGCATGCTGGTAGGTGGGTTTTTATGGATTTAATGAATATTCAATTCTTCGCGGAGAGTTGTTTAATATTTGATCAATTTTTTTTATTTCACTGTCTCTGGTGAATGTGTCGCAATTGCTCAGGCCGGGTTCGCTGAGAATTCTTGGCGTGTCGCGTTTTTCACGATAGTTTATGTAGTTTATGACAAACTTCTGATATTCTGCGCGCGATGTTTTTCTTTCAGTCATACTCGAGTGATAGAGGCGCAATCCTATAGTGGAATTATCGTTTTTAGAGGCCACGTGAGGAAAAAAGTTGTGGAACAATTACGTGCACTAGAGAAAAAATGGGTTTTTTCATTTTTAGAGCTGAATATTCGGAATTTTTGTCGTTTTCAACTTCCGCTGGAATTAAAGAACAAATCGTGTAATTAAAACTAATCTCGCACTTTATAGGGAACTCATATTATATTTTTTATTTACTTTTATCGCCGAGTAGTTTTTTAAAATGATTTTTGTGATGGCATTTTAATTGAATTACTTAATTAATTTTTCAATTTTTGCAGTGTATTTTTCATACCAATTTATGACTTTAGTAAATATTCAGAAATTTTTTTTTTCATTTTTTGTGGTGGATCCAAAATTCGTATGAAAAAGTACCTGGCGCTTTGGGAATAATTTTTTAATGTTCCCCAACCAACTTTTCAATTCAACTTTTGTCTCTTTTTCATGTTTCAAAATTTGTTCACAACAAAAAATCCTAGAGTCAAGTGACCTTTTTGAAAATAATAAATATTTTTTTCTGTCTCTTCGGTGGTTTTTGAATATCAAACCTGAATTGCTGATAAATCGCGAAATTTCGGGTTTTATCATACAGACGGACTTCTACCGCTGGACGACGAGCTGACATCGTAAATTTCGGGAATTACGTGACTACAATACTTTGGGAGAAATTATAAGAATTAGCATAATTCAAAATCATGCGGTTTTCGCAAAATTTTAATGTGTAGATATTTTTCTTCTTCGTGAGATTATGGGGATAGGTGTATGTTTAAATGCATCCGAGGCACGTGTTCGCGGCCGTTCCAAATCGCCGAGCACTCGCACGCGCCTGACTGCGCTCCATTCATAAACTCAAAAGGAATTCGTAATGGTTTTTCTTTTATTTATTTCGAAAAGTGCAAATCTTAAGAATCCTCATCAATTTACTCGAAAATTCATAGCTTTTGTGCGCGGAAAATTTCAAAATTTTCCATATTCAAATGAAATAAATTTTGGCTAAATAAAATTCAATAATTAAATTCAATAATTATTAATTCGGGTTATTTTTGTCAAGTTGTCAAAATGTCGATTCTATCATTGAAATGAAGAATTTCCTATTTCACCAACGAAAAAGTTATTGTATTTCGAATTTTTTTCCTAAAAGGATTTTTCTGAACCTGACAAATAACTGACAATATTTCTTGGGGATAACGTAAAAAATCTTGTCATAAAATATCAGTATTATAGTAATTAAATTGGAATTGGCTGAAAATATGAGTAAATGGATACGCATGGTCGCTGACTCGTACACGAGTATTCGATTAAATAATTCCAGGTGATTACATCAGACTAATCAAATCGGTTGCAGCGTGCGTCGATTGCGAAATTGGGAAAACAGATAAAATACAAGAGAATCAAATTTCAGGGAGGATGATATGGCACTCGTACGTGACATGGGATTTTTTTTTTCATTCCATTTCCCCAGTTATTAGCTTCAATCGATTGTGACGTGACGGATCAAATGATTTAAATAAAGAAACGGGTGCGTCATGGGCCCGGCATAAGACCGCGCCCTGTCAACCGTTCGCTCCGATTGCATATTCCCCATTGCCCCCGACTCGACAATCTTTTTTTTTCGCCTCTCTGTACCACATACCACTATGCCACATGATAATAACATTGCAAAATCTCTTTATTTTGTGAGGAAAATTTTATTTGGAATTTTATGGAATTTTATTTAAAATTTTTGTTATTGCGCTCATCCGCATGTCATGGGGAGAAGGGGAACTTTACCGGAGAAGTTTAGAAAATATTACCGAATACGTCATTCGCTACAGAAAAATTAATCCCCATATAGAATAATTCCTTCTGTGTCCTGGAATGATTTTTGCTGGCCTGCTGAATAATTTTCAGTTGTTATAAAAAAATCTTATCGAATAAATCAGAATTTTCCACGGACTACCAAATATTTATCTCAAGCAATTGCAACAATAAATGCTCAAGAGAATCATGATTAACTAGAAAAATCAATGACTTGAATATTCCTCTTTCCATGTCAAGATTTCATAAAATTTCAGCGGACATTGAAAACGTTATAAATTTCTGACAATGAGATCTAAAATCCGAAATAAAACATTCTCAACGAATATTACATTTTTCTGGAAATTTGATGACAAAAAAACTGCTCAATTCAAAAGTCAACAAAATATTAATATCTGACTGATTATTATTTGTTCGCAGGTCGGGCGAGTTGAACGGGCCAGTATTGACGCCAGTATGTCAACCAGATGCCAGTAAACAGCAGTATAACCGAATAATCTAAAAATAAAAAAATAAATCTAAATAATCAAGCAAATCCATAAATAAACGACCACCACGGAAATTGAAAATTATAGATAATAATGCTACCTGCGTCGGAGAGACAACACGTATATCTACACCCAGAGGGCAAGTGATTTATAATTGAATGGTGCGCGTATACGTTCTCTTGAATTTAACCGATCGGACATTGAACGGCATTCGTCGTGCGCGCAACCGGAACGAGTGTACACCGGTTGTCGATTGATTTTCCCTAACTGTGTCTGTATTAACCGATGAGAATTCCATTAAATCGGTGGTAAAACATTGATACGGATATATCGAACACGGTGAAATAACCCAGTGAGGATTTTACAATAGTTTTAATATCGAGCCAAGTGAAATTAGAGTTATTATCAACGGAGTACAGCCGTTTTGGGGCTGGTTACGCTGACTTACATCGGGAGCGCCAACCTGCAATCAAGGTTCATGGTTTTCATGGTGAGTCATCATAATTTTATTTACTATTTACTATTTACTATTTTTAGTCGTTGGAATGCCTGTGGAACAATTTTTTTTTTTTCAACATTTGCCGCGATGATAAATGCGCCGAGCAATTTTCTTAAAACTATTGGAGTTTTAAAATTAATTTTTGATGGCTCCTTTTGGTAATTATCGGGGAATCCCAAGTGCTCAGCCCTTTTGTGGATTATTTTAGAACTAGATTATTGCGCCGTTGGGAAGTGAATGAAACTTTTTTTATAAACCAGAATTTTACTTTCATTTTTTATTCTTAGTATTCTAGAGTATTATAATATTAAAACGAAATCAATTTCTCGGTGAAATTTAGGTGACCCTCAGGTAATTTTCAATTCGAAGTGAATTTTTATGAATAATTTTGGGGAATAATTTTTTTATTTCTTTCCACTGGACGATTTTTGCTCGGAAGAAGATTGACTCGGAGCTAATAAATTTTTTCGGTCCAAAGTATTTTTTTCTCAGAGTGCACAAGTAAGAGTGACTCCCGGAGAGTCGCGAATTTCGCCCAATTTATTTTCACTCATTAGTTTATTTACCCGGAAATAAAAAATGTGCAGTCAACATATTGGGGTCCGCAGCAAATACATGGGAAATTTAATGCACCCTTGGGTGCAAATTCAGTGACATTTTACAGCTATCTCTCGAATGCTAAAATTAACCATCAATTATTGCCGACTGGAATCCTCCCGAAGTAATTTCCGCAATTGAAATTTTATTCGGCAGGAGGAATAATTGCGGTCTTTATGACCCGTGCGTGGTTACTTAGTGGCCTGATTCACGCTCAAAAATTCCTCACTATCGTATATATTGGTGGTGGTTTCGAGTTAGTATGTTTTCCACTGAGACGTTTTTACGTGCCATTTCGAGAACGAAAGGAGTGAATGCATGTTACTGTGCGTCAACTGTATATATGTACTTTGGTTTCGTGTTGGGTAAGTGCCAATATTACTCCACCGAATATCGGCAATAAATATCGGTGTCGGCAGTACGCTTAATCGTAAAACTTGGAGCTCACAAAGCGCCCTTTACACCGTATGGCAGTTAAAATTGGGCTATAACGGGTTGTGAAGGCTGGGGCTCGTAACATTGTTAAATCTGACAGAAATCATATTATCTTTTCTGGAAATATCGTTAACAATAATAAACTTCTAGGAATACATCAAAATTTCAAAATTCAGGGAAAATTTCAAAATATTATCTATTTCTTAGCATTGAGAAGAACATGAAGATTTTGCTCCGTTCAGTTTCTCGTTTTGGAACGTAATTCATGATTATCTCGAGCGGTAAATTACGGATTTATTTCGCTAAATTACGATTTCGAACTCGTAAATTATCCGTTTATAGTTTTAAATTACGATTTTCAAAGTCGTAATTTCCGTTTTCGAAATTATAATTTACGGCTTGGAAGGGGTAATTTACGAGGTCGAACATGTGTTTAGCACCAGTTAAATTTCCACTAGCATCTCAAATCTGAAATTTCCAGTAAGAGTATCAAGAATAAAATACTATTTACTAAATCATATTTCCCATGAATTCAGGGAAATTTTTTAACATTTTTAGAATTCAAAAAATTTCTTCAGACTTCCTAGCGGAAATCTTACGGGAATTCGGTAATTCTCCTCAAAAAGATTATCTGAATTTGTGTTAAAGGACAGTTTATTACAAACCAGTAAATTCAATTAGAAAACGAAAACCTCTTCAGTATAACAGTATAAAAATTTTCACGAAGCGTACTCCAAATTTCAGACAAAATTGTGAAATCTCATAATTATCTCGCGCGTAATTTTGCTCATCACTGAGATGAATCTCTATTAAAAATCGTATAAAATCACAGTCTCCCTCTGGCACTCCATCCTAAACCATAAATTCGATCTAACAAAAGCAAAAGGAAAAAAAAAACAAACGTGGAGCGAAGACTTTCGTGTCACGGCGTTTTGCTCTCTGAAAGAAATACGAGACAAAAAAAGAGCAACTATCAGTGGAACCGGTCGTGCCACCGAAACCGGAAAGATTTCTTCCGTATATCGAGTCTGAACCGAAAACGGACAAATAGGACGGGAGTGAGTGTAAAGACAAGTCGCCATCACTAGTTGGAGTCGAATCGAATGCAGAGGAAATCCGCGAATAATGATTTACCGTTTTGCCATGTACACCATGAAAGAAATTATCTTCTATTTGTGGGGTGTTTCCTACAAAAATTGAAATAGACATGGGGTAAGAGGGTGGGAGACTGCGAATAGACCGTGACAACGGGCTCTCGGGTCCGCGTGGACGGGTTACACCAGCGAGAAGTGCAATTACGCCGCTAATAACACCATTTATAACCCATAAGCCGGCCGGAAGACAAATCGGCTGTCTGACGGTGCGAGTAATTATACTGCAGTAATTATCAGTTTTCGTGGAAAGATATTTTACCCACATTCATGATCGTCGTGGAAAATTCGGTGGTCAATAATGACCCAGGGCATTAAAACACATTAGTATTACTTCAGGTACTTGATTCAAGTATAGCATCACACTTGATACGCCTGCATACACCTGCCTACGCATTTGTGCTTGATTCATGTTGACCAACCAAGGGTAAAGCTCGACACCAAAAAAATTTTATCTTCTTAAAACGAATAAGTCAGACTTGCGAGAGCTCAATCAAGTAGTCAAGTTGTCCACTTGATTTGTCATACTTCAAAAGGATTTTGAATCGAGTGGACGGAAACGATTTGAAATAAATTGATGTTAAATCAAGTTGATGATTCGATTGAGATTTGGTTTTGAATTGATACGAGTTGAGCTTGCTTTTGGTGAATTTCGACATGAATTAAATTGTCAATTCTTCGTGAACTTGAAATGAGTCCTGGTCGTTATTCTTCGAAGATACTGGAGCCAAGTTGTCAGAAGCTACTTGAAATGAGTACATCTCCATTTAATTCAATTCCATACTTGAATCATGGAGGTTTTTCGCTTGGAATGATTATTTGTTGTTCGTTTTCATCGGTAAACACTCACGTGTTGGGAATTCTCAAGTTGACTGAATGACGTCCGGGCGTAACAGGAGAGTCGAAGTGCTTGCACATGCGACCCAGGAGGCGAGGGAGAAGGACATTGACCTCTCTTGCTTGCACTCTCGCCTGCATATGCGTGCAAAAAACTCCGAAACTCGTCAAAATAACGATGACGACACGCCATTTCCAGTGCGCAGACAATTTTTCACCCCTTTTCCCACAATTTTCAGTTTTCTTCAGTGTTTTTTCTCTCTGTTGGGCTTCATTTCTTATCAATTTGTCAGACGGATAATGGGAAAATCGATGTGTTGGGGGACACGGCGACTGAAAAATTCAACACTAAACGGCTTCTTCTGGGGAGACGAATGCAATGGGGATACTTGGGTAACACCCGCGTAGAAAATTTCGTATCTTTCTGAGATCCATCAGAATTTTTTGAAAAACCAAGGGAATTAGCAAGGGAATTTTTCAGAGATTTTTTCGATATTTGAGAGGTCAAAATTTCTTCTTTGATTCTTATTCTCCATTTTACTTTCTTCTCTTCAATTATTTTGTCTCGTTAATTTGGATTTTCATTTTGAGTATTAGGATATTTCGACCATTAGTTAAATCTCGCCTCTGACTTTCATTTCGGCTAAATCTATTTTAAGTTTAAAAAAAAATATTTTTGGGAAAAAAAAATTTAGTAATTCAATTTTTCAGAAATGTACAATTTTGGGTAATACTTTGTTACTTCTACAAAAAATATTCCTCGAGACCTATTTCGCGGTCACTCCGAGATTTCGAGATGTTCCACGAAATCTCGAGCAGAGAACAACTCGACTTGTTACCCTTTATACGTTTTTGGTTCAAAATTGCCTGTCGAAGAGGCTGGCAAAAAAAATTGTTCCATGAGGAACATTTTTGGGTGACCAAAAATCCATTTCACACAATTTGTCCAAGGTCCTATTTTGATTCTTCTGATCTTCTGGGAGATGTTCGGGGGAATTTTTAGTGGTCAGTCGGAATATGAGGAAAGTAGGGGATATTGGCGCTGGAGAGAAATGATTGTAGAACGAGGGGTGTGCACGGTCTGGTGGACCGAGATATAGGTAGGAGCACTACCGGATATGCTTCGCCGGAAGTAGGGGGACCCCAACGTCGACACGCTCCACGCTCTTCTGGCTCTTCATCCGATCCATATTGTGGTCCGCAACAAATCACCGAGTGGATAATTCTCCAATAATCCTCGACCTTTGAAAGGGCAATGGTAATCCTCATTGTGTGAATTTTTTGAGAGACCCGAAAAATTTGGCGCGCGTATATATTTGGCACTCTTGAGGTGATAGATTGAAAGGAAAGGATGGGTTTTCTGATAGCGGAAATTATTTGATGATTTAATCCAGGTAAAAAAAATTGTAATCGAAAAAAAAAATTCTGGAAGATTTTTCAGAAAATTTTTTTTATGAAACAAAAAAAAATTTTCTGAAAAGTTTTCTAGAAATTTTTTTTTAATTTGGAAAAAATATTCCATTGTATTACATTTTTTTTTACCCGAGCATGCATGTAATGCAATTATATATTTATATATAATATATTTGCATACATGAATATATTATATTTAAAAAATATTATATGCGAAAGATTATGATGGTAATCTACGCAAAATAGACTGGTGATAGATTTCGTATTTCTTTTGTTAAACTTATGGAATTTTTCCAGAGCGATCTGTTATTTTTTGCGAATTCCCTCGGACAAATTGGGATGCCGTCGCCTAAAGTTTTCGATTCGCTTCCGTAGTCAGTGAGCGAATTGTGATTCTCATAATTTTCATTGAATATTATCTCCATGCCGTGGAAAGCTGATTGACTGACTTAAAAATGTCTCCTATGAAGCAAATTTACTTTGCACAAGTCAATGAAATAATTCGATATATTTTCCCTCAACTTTCGTACAAACTCAGCGATTGGCCCCGTAAAATCCAAAAAATCAGATTCCTAGCATAATATATAAACCAAATAATTTAATTTACCGATGAATAATCTAGAAATTGATTTCTGCAAATCAAAATTTAATTGGCATAAATAATTTTTAAAATGAGTATAGCTGATAAAATATTGAGAATATTAAAAAATGATGAAATCTTGGAAAATGTCAAATTCACTTTGGCCTGTCCTCTTTCGCTGATGAGCGACGGTTAAATAATTGTCCGACCTTGCGATGTAAATGAACCTTCCCGGGAGTATGCCCGCAAGGTTGTTCTCCTCAGCCGTCAATTCCCCGCGAATTCATTGAGACAGAATTCTCCCTTATTTCCCCCAACTTGTGAACCAAGCTGGCGATCTAATAATGTCACCGTTAGCAATTTGCGTATCATCGTACGTATAATATGCCTCGTTGCTCGGGTACACACGATCACAGCGCGTGCAACAAACTGCGCAGTTGAACGACAGAGGCACGCCCTTCTCATATGTCGCACGATACGTCGCGTGGTTAACCCACGTATTCATATACCGGGTGGCAACATTTCCACCTCGTAAAATTCACTTCCATTACATTTTCCACTGGATAATTCATTAACGTGAGCTTTCCCCGCGCCGTTACAACATATCCATGAAAAATTACAGAGCTCGCGTGAATTTTTCAGAAACGCACGACTCACGTAAAAATTCATGCTCGTTCCTCAATTATTCATGGAATGGAAAAAACATTCTCTATCTGTTCATCTACTTGTTTTAAGTAGCGTGACACTTCAGTCGTACACGTTTTTTGGGCTTAATTCAAGTTGAACTTCGGGTAAGGCTCGACTTCAGTCAAGTTGTAGGGCTCGAGGGAGTCAAATTTGGCATCTGCATCAAGTCATCGATTTGACTTGTTGTTGCAAACTCTTGTTTGAGTCAAGTTGACGGGAAGGACTCCAGATGAAAGTTAGAATTCGTTTAGCTCAATGGTCATCTGTTAATTGTTGAAAAATGCCTATTTGCAAAGTCTTGTTTGACTCAATTTTTAGTATTCATGAATTTCATGATTTGGTCATATTCAACTCTAGTATTCGTTAATTAGAGGATTGAGATAATTCACGAATTGAATTTGCACCTAGATGATTACAATAGTACAAGCCGATAGTTGAAGTTAGGAAAATTCACGACTCATATGAAATAACTGTTTACTTTGTACCAATTCCGAAGGAAATGGTAGAGTTATTCTAACTCCTGTGATTAATGACTAGATTCCATTAAACATTTGTATGCTTGATAATTGGATTTACGTTTGAATTTGTTTTGATTCTACTATTATTCGATTGTTATTTTATATATAATGTGAAACGTTATTCGATGAAAAGAAGTCGAGTCGTCATTTTGAGTCTAGATTTCCAGTGGAAAACCGTCATGATTCATGGATTTTGTCACAATGGTAGTTTAGAATAGAATGACGGAAGATAAATGTTTGGTATAAATTTGAATAGGTTTGAGATTGATTAATTAAAAGTTTGGAGAGCGTGAATCTTTTCATGGGTTCACACTGACAGTTTAACGTGACATAATTTTTCTTTAGCCAGATAGAAGGACCAGAGTAAATTTTCAAGACAATTAATTCCATTAGTTTATCCTACGAGAAGAAATTCAGTCAAAATTCTGTGATTGGCGAACTTGGATAGGTGCATTCCCTTTAAAATTATTTTTCTTCGGTTGAGTCATCTCCCAACAGCTTGTGATGATAATTCAGCAAAAATTGTTTTGTTTTTAGAAAATTCCCTTTTCAAATTATACAAAAAAAAAATGATCAAATTATCCAAAAATGCAATATTTCAGATAAATCCAGATTATACGTAAGCACATCCATCCTACACTCATATGCTCGGTATATATTTTTGCCATATGCAATGAAATATATTTGCATTAAAAAATGCAATGTCATAGATGTCATATTATTATTAGCATATATATTTTTTCCGCGAGGGCGTTATTGAAATTTTAATAAATTCGTGGCGTTTTCGGGCGAAATGATAAAAAATGAAAACGATGATTGCATTGCTTCCATTCGGAAGCAGAGGGAAAAAAGTATAAAAAATAAAAAGGCGTGTTTCGACTACATTGGAGTTACGTTCTGCTATCGTGGCCGAGGTTAACGCAATCGCGGGCGTCGTAAGCCACATTGGAGAGACCTTGTTGCCGCCCGGCTGCTCCACGTGTACAACCCAGGGTGTTATGCAACTCGTGCGCGAGCAAATCAACTATTATTTTTTTGCATTTACAGAATTGGATGTAAGAGGGGAAAAGCTCAAGTAATACTGACGGGTTTGTGCAATTTTCATTCAACTTTCCGATTTTCTGTTCACATCGTTTTTTATCATCGGATTGCGAATAATGGCCGATACCTGTCAATATTAACGACGAAACTCAAAGCGGAATTTTTATTTTGCGAAGGCATTTTGAGGATAACTCCATTGGCCTGCAATTCTGTTGCGATGTGGTAAAGTAGGATAAGTGCGCTTCTTTTACGCCTGTTTTTTAAATTTCAATTTCTCGAAATTGAAGGGCGATCATGATATTTTCAGAGATACCTTTTTTGCAGCCCGCATTTTTTTCTGTAAAAAATGTTTATGCAAAAAATTTGCTCTGTTCCCTTAATTCCGAGATATTGGCTAAAAACGGATTCCAAAAAATGCACTTATCCCAGTTTCGCGTTTCGTTACTGAATCATACGCGTAGAAAATTGTAATGAATGGATCCCTGATATTTGAAGGCTTTTTTAAAAATTCATCTCAATTAATGGCGGCTTGTATAATGGGAGGTTCATGGGAATCGTTAAGTTGTAGAAGTAGGAAAAATAAAAATGCACGCGTGCGTACATTTTTACTTAATCAAAAATTCACTCCGATATTCAAAGAAATTTTAAATTAATTTTCTTCAAAACTCTTTCCCCCATAAGATATAACCCTTCCGGCGCAAAGTAGACTGTTGAAAATTGCAATTGAAATTTCAAGTGAAAAAAAGTTGAAATTTTTAACAATCCGTAGGTGACATGAATTTTCTGTACAATTCATAATTAACGAATCAGTTACCTTTTCGGTGTAATTCAGGTACATAATTATTAATTTACAAGTATGACCTGAAAACCCATGAAAATTTCGGAAATGTCAACTCATTCTAGTTTGTCACTTCGCTACTGAACCATACGAGTAGAAATCGTAGAAAATTGTGATCAAGTAATCACTGTTATTTGAATGAATTTTTTTTTTAATTCATATAAATTAATGGCGATATGTATAACGGGCAATTTTATGTATATTCGAGTCGTGTGAACGGGCTCACTCATAGACACACGTGAAGGCGTCTGTCCTGAACCAAGTTGAAGGTGAATGGCGGGCGTGGCGTGCGCGGCGTCTCGCGTGAGCTCAGCGGGGGGAAAAGGGGGGAGAAAAAAAAAAGATATTTAAAAAAAAAGTGGAGGAAAAAAAATTGTACAAACGGGTGGGGGAGTGAGAGAGCATCCTGCTGCAGCGATGCCTTGATCACCGTCTTCCTTTATTCTCCCATAGTTGTGGATACCCACTGTGTAGAACCGTCCAACATCACTGATGCCGTGCGATCCGAGGTGCATTTTTTTTCTCACCCGCGTCTGTTGTTCTTTCCCCCGGAAACACCACCCAGGAACACGCGCAAACCGACGATCGAAGCGGACCTTCGGGGCAAGGCATTCACGGATGGGCGTCAACTCGATTTTTTTTGGAAATTTTCAGAAATCTCAGTCGCTATTTCAAGGCAATTGTTTTTTTTATCAGTTTCAAGTCAATTTTAATTCATGGTTTTCATGAATTTTTGGTTTATTTTGGATGGGTGAATTTTGAATTTTATTATTTTTGATTTTTTATGGGGTGGACGATATCGCGGATTTTTTTTGGGACTTTTTGCGATTTTTTTGGGACTTTTCAAGGTCGGGGTGAAATTTGGAGGTGAAGGCGATTCAATTTTCAATGGGACAATCATTAGAGGAATTATTGTCTTAATTTTGCATGTTTTCGTGGTTTAGCAATATTTATAAATTTCTTGAAATTTTAGAGACAAATATATGGGAATTTTCAATTATATGAGTTTGAATCCAAATTTAATTAAGAATGATCAAACGTAATTTTATAATGCTGTAGAGTTATTCTGAAAGAACGTAGAGCAGAGTATTAAATCAACAATTTCAAAAGAATTCTCACAACATATCTAATCAGCAATTAGTTTCCATGTGATTCCATTTGCCCCACCCCAAACCCCAGAAAACAGGAAAACCACGAAAATAAAAAAAGACACTACTTAATAAATTTCTCCAAGCATATCACAAATATGTAAATTCCACCAGGAAAACCGCAAAAATAATATTTTTACTCCAACCAAAATAATCCAAGATAATGGCAAACGAAATAAATAAAAACATAAAAAATTCGAATTGTCTATCGTCATTAACGGGCGATTAGTCTAAACGACGTTGAAAAAAAAAGGCAAAAAGAGGCAAAAAAAGGTAAAAAAAAAGATTTTCAAGAGTCGCCCGAAGGCAAAATCCACGGGCGCGCTCATTTGTCTAGTCTCTGGTGTTCATCTTCATCATATTATTTTCTCGCCTTTCACCATAGCCGCACACGGCACCATCCTCACATGCTCAGGCAATTCACCTATCCGTAATAATCCACACATATATTTCTAAAACCCGAGTATAAAGGTCAAGTTTCTTTCTGGAAAGTCGAGGCAAAAGCCGTGGAGTAAGTGGACCCCTTGATCGTCTTGCCAAGATCCGGTTATACCTCGTAATTATAAAATCCCTCCACTGATCTCGACTATTTTCACGGGAGTTTGTAGTACTTTGTCCTAAATGTCCATGGGGTTGTATACACACTGTTTGCTAGAGTGCAGTGAGAAGAGACGGAGAAGGATTGTACTGAGGCGGATGAGAGCCCACGGACAGAGAACCCGACTGTTTGCTCATTAGACCGGATAATTGCAGGTGGGTTAGAGGCTCACCTCGTGTGTGGTGTTTTCTTATGCCTTTTACTCACTTTACTATCTACCAGGCGACCATTTTAAAAACATTGTTTCCAATCAATTTTAGCAATTCCACAGTGAATAGCTTTGGCTATTCATCGGCATTTTTACGAGACCACTTCCATCCTTCGACAGTAAATTCTTTCAACTCCATGTCCTCCATTCGGAATTAGTGTACATTAATTAGCACCGGCCCTCAAAGGCACCGGGATTATCCTCATGGAGAACACTTCGCCCAGTTTTTAATTCAATAGGTGTGTCAGTCTTCTTTATTCTATACTCTCCATTCTATACGTTTGGAGGGTTGAGGAATTAATACATTCGTCGCATTTTTTGCTTGGAATTTTCAAGAATTTCTGAATTTTTATGGCAGGATTTAGGGAGTGTGGGGGATAAGGGTAATGGTAAAAATAGTGGGTCGAGTATTTGAAGAGAATTTATGGAGATCAGCATTTGTTGGGTTAATTTATTCGTGAATTTTTGATTGATTGGAAATTTGGAGGAGTTTGGTAGTTGATATTATTGGGTCCAGTAAAAATTATTGGAAAACGTCGAAAATTCAATAAATAATTTCCCCGAACTTTCACATCACTCTGAAAATACCGGCTGTCATTCAAAAATCAATAATCATTTAAAATAAAATAAATCTAGTGACCGTTTTTAATTGAAATTAAAATTGACTTGAAACTCGTAGAATTGCAAAATCAAATGATTTTATAACTTAAATCCCATCAAATTTTTAAGAGCATCTTAAAAGAATTAAAAATGACGCCGTTTTATTGATAAAAAGACCGACGGTTTGTGCAACTAGTTCTGGCAACCGGCAAAAACCATTAAACAAAAAGTTTTCCCCTGGACTTTCAACGACACTGTCTTCCCCATCAAGGGTGAAATTTCCTCCCCCATTAATAACGAACAAACATTAATTAGCACTAAGTGCCTTAAAAAGGACATAGCATATAATTATAAAAGTACTCCGCCCAGTCTTAAAAGTACACGTTGCTTAATAGTTTCTTCAACTCAGAGTTCTCTGTATATATCCTTTTATGAAATTAATACGCACCGAGTTATTAATGATCGCCATCGTAATGTCGGATTACAGCCACCATAAAGCTGAAAATATGTATTGAATATGTCTTGAAAAATAACAGAATGAGCATATCACGGAATATTTCAAAATTGTTGCAATTTTTATCAATTAAATAGTTATGAAAACTAATCATTATGATTTCCCACACATGAGGAGAACTCGCTGGCCGGCGCCACCTCGCATTGATAGATACGATATTTTTAAGTTAATAGGAGTTGATCCGATGCTTGGTGTATTTTATAAGGGGCATTGCACCAGAGTTTGTGGAGATTTTAATTGATTCAAATAAAATTGGTTATGATATTGCCGAGCCCGTGGGGTCCATCACAATGTGCGTGTTTACGTGCGTATGTAAACATGTGTATAATGATTGTAAGTGATTTAGGTTCACTCGCTTGGAGGTATATAACACCCCGATAAGGATAGTATTCGACGTCTAGTCGATTGGTTGTTGGAGATCGAACGAATACTTTTTGCCTTCACCCGGCAATGATCGGTCATACGTGATTGCGTCTGCCTCCATCCAGCCCCGTAAGAAAATTTAATTAAATCCCCCTGGCATTAATTAACATTCGTCACGTGCTTGGTGAGACGACATGTGACCATCCGGTTAGAATCTATTTGACTTTCCATAGCGATTTTAGGGCGAAGGGAGAGACTATACCGATTTTTAGAAATCACTGGCTTTGTTTAGGAAATTAGCCGATTAATTCGAAAAATGACCCTCACCCAACGTTTTGGATTTTTTAAAATCATTTTCAGTGAGAGATTCAATCCAATTTCAATTGAAAATATTTTCCATTTTCATTTTTCATTTGTCAATGTTCATTCGCGGAATGATCATTGATTTTCCAATGACAGCATGAGTTTCCATGAGTTTCGTCTTTTTTTTTTCTTCAAATCGAATAATTAATTTTTGTGAGGGAAACTCTTTGAAATTTCATTGCCACTCGTTGAAAATTCTCATGTCTTTAACCAGCAAGGCGAAAAGCCATTCTATCTTCATAAGGAAAACGAATATTTCTTGGCTGAAGTGATTTTAAATTACCCTCAAACCTTCATCAAATCCTATCTTACACTTTCGTCAATTTTTCCTGGTTACGCCTTTTGAATTCTCCCATTCCCAATATAAAAAATACGAACAACCGGACAAGAAAGAGAGTAAGAGGTTTATATTATCATCAAGTGTCACAGCCAAGCACACGCGTATTCCTTATTTTTTCCCAAATTTCCGGTAAAAAAGTGTAGCAGCGGAATGAACATGCCGTACTGTATATCGAGTATCAATTAGTATTAGTGGTAATTACCGGCCAGCTAACAATGATTACTCGGTGGCAATTTTTCCAAACAACTTGCAGCATTGCTGCAAACCACATGCTGTACTTGTTATGAAGGGGAGGGGAGGGGAGGGGGAGGGGGCATGAGCAACATAAACATTGCTACCAGTAGTGGGTTTTCATTAATTTTATTGCCTCGTAAAGTTGTCTCTGCGTACACGGCCACTGCCCATCAGTCTCGTTCTTTTCCACTCACCAACTACTTGTCTATCTCGGTATCGATATCACTATGGATGTACTGGTCATTCGATTCAATCGCTGATCGATTGATTCTGTCGAATCTCCTTCCCCGTCCACTCTTATTCCCGCGGGAGTCGTCTTCATAATTATCAGCAATTAACTTCTCATCCGTAAAGAACTGGCAATGTTTATTATTGAGGGAATTTTCCGCTGGGCTTTTTGTGAGAGTTGCGGGGTATGGAGAATGTCGGGGAATTGGAGACATTCTCCATTAGTTCCGTTTGTCCATTGCTTACGTAATTGGAAAACTTGTGGTATACGTGGTGAATGGCTGCCGTTTCAAATGGCTATTTCAGTTTTAGGTGAATTTTTAGAATAGGCTGACGTTTTTATCATTTATCTGGGCGTTTTGGGAGGGGTTCTGAGTTCTGGTTAAAATTTGGACAACAAAAATATTTAATTTAATCAAGTGGTAACGATGAATTTCCGGGAGAGTGGAATAATCGTGAAATTCCAAATTTCACCGAATTTGGGGATTTTTTCCGAGAAATTTAGAATTAGAAAGAAATTCTTTATTTTCCATGACATTTTATAGATGAATTCAATTAACAGAGTGGGCAATTTTTTATTGCGATTTGTCCTCGAATTTCTGAGTAACGCCGACGCGTGATAATTCATTCGATTATTCATGAGATTGATATATCTAATTATCAATTAATTTTCTCATCTCAATTATCTTAATCATTTGCTAAACCATCAATTTAATTAATAGCCCGACATTTTTTTTATTCGATTGAGACTTTGGAATTGACTACTGGATTAATTAATTCACGGAATTTCCAATAAACTTTCTCGTCATTAATAATATCTATGCGCAATGGAATTCTTAAAAAAAAAATCCGATTGGATTTGAATAAATTGACGTGAAATGGTGTCAATGGCTTTTTCTTCCACGGAAGATGTGCATTGTGGAAACTCTGTAGTACTCGAGTCCTTACAAGTATACGGCACTCGAGTTTGTTTGACTCGTCAACATTAGAACTCGTATATTCCCTGGTACTTCTGCACGCTTTCTAACTCGTGACCGCACGATTCGAGTACGTTTTGACAAAATATAGAGTTTGGAAAAATATCGCTCATGAAATGCAAATACGAGGAACTCTTATCATAAGGAGAAACTCGGACAAAACAAATCTACACAAAAATAAACCACAAAAATTTTATAATTCTTTTATCTTTCCTATCGTCTCGTGTCACTTGAAAATGAGTTTTCCATTTTCCTTCGATTCTTCAGGGTACGTTATTTCCACAGAATAATTAAATCATAAAATCAAGTATTTTATTTCCAATTATTTATAAATAATTTATTCACTTTTTTTATTTATCATTATTTTTTTCACCCCAATTTTGACCAATCGGCGTGAAGTATTCGTGACTTCATGACAGCTTGGCGTTTTTGGTGGTTTGATAATTTTCTGAGATTCCTTTGACTCGAATAAATGAGTTAATTAAAAATGGGTTGAATGGGGAATAATTTATTGAACCAAATTGATAAGAAGATTGAGAACAATGCGAAGATATCAGGAGATATGTAATTATAAAATTAATCGGACATTCTCCTCAAGTTTTCCTGCGTATATCAATGATGGAGAATTTTTCCAGAGAATTCCCTCTCGTTGCTACTCAACGAAATACTCGGAAAATATCCGATAATTTTGAAGGTCTTGTGGCAACAAGAACAACAAGAACAACTGCACATTTTTAAAGGCAAAAGAAAATTGACAATTTTTTTCCCCCATTATCAGGAGCATTTTCTCACTCTCGCGCTTGATCCCTCCGATTTCACCGGTGAATTTTTAAATGGCTCGGAATAATTATTGAACACTCATTACGTTTCTCGATACTTATCCCATTAAAGTGCTGATTTCACGCTCTACAAGCTGATGTTATGATGATGCCCCTCGAATTTATCGATATCGAGAAGAGCGACACAAATTTAACTGTCTCGTGAAACTCCGATATCACCGATAACATTTCATGACGAGTAATATAACCGTAAATGTGGAGATGCTCGATCGATTCTCATTACGTACTTTCGTATGCATTTATGCACGCACCACGACCACCGACTGCGTTGTCCTACCATCATTATTATCCTATTAAGGAAAAGTAAGATGTTATTACCATGGGACTACACTGAGAGGAAAATTGTGAAAATCATAAAAATATTCCTTCGAGCACTTCCCAGCGAATTCGTTGAATTTAAATTCATCCAGAAACACCCGAAATCAATTTCAACGACGTTTATAGATGATTATGGACGAGGAGAAACATGTCATTTGCATAACACTCAATATTTCGTGGGGCAGTAATCACCAGATAAAAATTTATGACCAACAAAAAATGGATACATGAATTATTTCATAAATCTTTTGAACAAGGCACTTGATTATTCCTGGACTTGGTCATTGTTACAATCACTTATAGCGGTCACACTCATTTGAATTATTGCTAACGTTATTCGTTACGTTGTCCATAGGTAATTGAGGATATTCCAATGACTATTTGTAATTTGGTTCCCACAATGCTATCACAATGCTATCAAAGAGATGGGTTGGCGGAAAAAAAATTGCCAAGTTCTTGGACACCCTTAAAAAAACGGAATGCATATCAATATTGAAGGGTCCGTAATTAATTGTAATGTTCGAGCATCGAAAAATTATAATTGTCTATCAAGTACAACAACATAAGTTTTACCTCGCGATACTAATTACCCGTAATGGCACATACAGTTGCGTATCCCAGTCTATATAAACTCGGATATACATACATATAATCGAGTACAAGGGGGTGTATTAGGCTGGTTGTTGGCCGCAGGCACGCGCGTTCTTACCTACTCGGTAATGGCTTATTTCCTTGTTTGTCAATCCTGAGGGATAATCGCTCAGACCACGTGAGTTTACCGGGGTTACGCGTTGTCATTGTTTTAATGAGCGAATACACCATATTTTGTAATTGCCGGGGTTGTCAGGAGATGTGAGGAATTAGTACCGCGTTCTAATTAAGACATTAACAGCACTTGTACGATTGTTTTTTCATTCCAGAGAAAAGAACAGAGTCCTTTCCCGTCTGTCGAAACTTGAGGAAATTCTTGCGCTTTTGTCAATTGTATTTGACAACATTAATTTTTTCATGAAACCATTGGGAAGTCTATGAGAGATAGCCAGGGCCATACAGCAATGAAAATTATTAAAAATCGGGAGAATTGATTTTAATAATCAATTGAATAATTTTTCATTCTGACGTTAGGTAGCTATGTGAAGTTGGCATCGAAGTTTGAAAAATCTAACTTTTTTTTGTTGGTTTGGATTGTACTCATTGAGTACTTGAATGTACCCTGTGCACTTTTTTTTGTACCCTCTTACTTTAGCCCTGAAGCAGGGGGGCAAAATCGTGCAGAATCGGAGTTCAA